>NW_026967494.1:900000-1004394 GCF_028390025.1 Pseudophryne corroboree
AATTTGTCTCTTGATCTCGCTTTTATCAGGAGATCGTCCAAGTATGGGATAATTGTGACTCCATGCTTGCGCAGGACCACCATCATTTCCGCCATTATCTTGGTGAAAATCCTCGGGCCATGGAAGTCCAAACGACAACGTCTGAAACTGATAATGACAATCCTGTACAGCAAATCTCAGGAATTCTTGATGGGGGGCATATATGGGGACATGAAGGTACGCATCCTTTATGTCCAGAGACACCATAAACTCCCCCTCCTCCATGTTGGCTATTATCGCACTGAGCGATTCCATTTTGAATTTTAATCTTTTTATGTACAGGTTTAGGGATTTCAGATTCAATATAGGTCTGACCGAACCTTCTGGTTTCGAGACCACAAAGAGGGTTGAGTAGTAACCTCTTCCCTGCTGGTTCATGGGAACCCCGATTATCACTTGCTGTATACACAGCGTTTGAATTGCAGCTAACACTACATCCCGTTCCGACGTGGAAACTGGTAGAACCGACTTGAAAAATCGGCGCGGGGGCACCTCTTTGAATTCCAGTTTGTAACTCTGGGAAACTATTTCTAACACCCAGGGATTCAGGCCTGAGCTGACCCAGACCTGGCTGAAAAGTTGAAGACATGCGCCCACCGGCGCGAACTCCCTCAGGGGAGTCCCGGCGTCATGCTGTGGGTTTTGGAGTAGCCGGGGAGGACTTTTGTTCCTGGGCCCCTGCCGAAGCAGGTGCTCTTTTGCCTCTGCCCTTACCTCTGGCAAGGAAGGAGGATCCCCGACCTCTTCTGGACTTGTGCGACCGAAAGGACTGCATCTGATAGGGTGGCATTTTCTTTTGCTGTTGGGGAATATATGGTAAAAAATTTGATTTACCTGCTGTAGCTGTGGAAACCAGGTCCGTCAGCCCATCCCCAAACAATATATCACCCTTATAGGGTAGTACTTCCATATGCTTTTTGGAATCCGCATCACCCGTCCATTGGCGAGTCCATAAGGATCGTCTCGCTGAGATCGACATGGCATTGGCCTTAGAAGCCAGCAATCCAATGTCCCTTTGAGCATCCCTCATAAATAAGACTGCATCTTTTATATGGGCTAGAGTTAAGAATATAGTATCCTTATCCATATTTTCAAAATTATCTGTCAGCTCATCTGTCCAAGCTGCAATTGCGCTACACACCCATGCCGACGCAATCGTCGGTCGTAGTACAGCACCCATATGAGAATAAATACACTTTAAAGGTAGTTTCTTGCCTGCGATCTGCAGGGTCCTTAAGGGCAGCTGTGTCACGAGACGGTAGCGCCACCTTCTTGGACAAGCACGCCAGGGACTTGTCCACAGTGGGAGGTGATTCCCAAATCTCCCTGTCCTGTTTAGGGAAGGGGTATGCCATATAAATTCTTTTGGGGATCTGCAGCCACTTCTACGGAGTCTCCCAAGCTTTTATAAAGAATTCATGTAATTCATGAGATGTGGGAAAATGAATAATCTGTTTCTTTTCCTTAAACATGTGTACCCTTGTGTCGGGGACCGAGGGTTCATCCTCAATATGCAAGACATCCCTAATAGCCACAATCATACACTGAATGGTTTTAGTCACCCTAGGGTGCAATTTTACTTCGTCATAGTCGACACTGGAATCAGAGCCCGTGTCGGTAGTAGTGTCGTGTTAAGGGACGTTTTTGAGACCCCGACAGGCCCTGTGAATCGGTCCAATCCGAGGATTGACCCCCTGATGTTCCCCTTAATTCAGCCTTATCAAGCCTTTCATGTAAAGATGTCACACTTGCATTTAACCTATGCCACATGCTCATCCAATCCTGAGTCGGCACCAGCGATGGGGACACACCACTCATTTGCTCCACCTCCTCCTTGGAGAAGCCTACCGCTTCAGACATGTCGACACACTTACCGACACCCCACACACACAGGGGGTTACCTATAAGGGTATAAATCCCCAACCAGGCCCTTACGGGAGACAGAGAGAGAGAATGCCAGCACACACCCAGCGCCCAAACACTGGAATATATGACCAGACAGCGCTTTTATATATTTATAATGTTAATCTCCACTCACTGCGTCGCCAATGTGCCCCCTCCTCTTTTTTCCAGCCTGTGAAGCTCAGCAGGGGAGAGAACAGGGAGCCAGCGTTTTCTCATGCAGCCTCTGCGGAGAAAATGGCGCTGATTAGTGCCGGCGGCGGGCTTTGGTCCCCTCATGATATTGTAAGAAAATGGAAGGGGTCTGTGGATTTACTGTCCCACAGCCTAATCCAACATATTTATGCCCAAATTGAGGTTTATTGCTGCCCAGGGCGCGCCCCCCCCCCCCCCCCCCCCCCCCCTGCACCCTACAGTGCCTCTTGTGTGTGTGTGTGTGACTGGGAGCAATGGCGCGCAGCTTACCGCTGCGCGCTTACCTCATGAAGATCTGATGTCTTCTGTCGCCTAAAGTATTTTCCTCAATACTCACCCGGCTTCTATCTTCGGCATCTGTGAGGAGGACGGCGGGGCGGCTCCGGGACGAACCCCAGGTGAGACCTGTGTTCCGACTCCCTCTGGAGCTAATGGTGTCCAGTAGCCTTAGAAGCAGTGCCCAAATCTTCAAAGCCCTGACCACACCTAGTAACTCGGAATCCTCCAAGTCACGAGTAGCCACAGGCACCACAATAGGTTGGTTTATATGGAAAGATGACACCACTTTTGGCAGAAATTGTGGACGGGTCCGCAATTCTGCCCTGTCCATATGGAAAACCAGATAGGGGCTTTTATGACAAGGCCGCTAATTCTGACACACGCCTAGCTGAAGCTAAGGCTAATAGCATGACCACCTTCCACGTGAGAAATTTTTACTCCACGGTTTTAAGTGGCTCAAACCAGTGTGACTTCAGGAAACTCAACACCACGTTCAGATCCCAAGGTGCCAATGGAGGCACAAAAGGGGGCTGAATATGCAGCACTCCCTTTACAAACGTCTGAACTTCAGGCAGAGAAGCCAGTTCTTTTTGAAAGAAAATAGAGACAGGGCCAAAATCTGGACCTTAATGGAACCCAATTTTAGTCCCTCCTGTAGGAAGTGAAGGAAACGGCCCAGCTGGAATTCCTCCATGGGGGCATTCCTGGCCTCACACCAAGCAACATATTTTCGCCATATACGGTGATAATGTTTAGCCGTCACGTCCTTCCTAGCCTTTATCAACGTAGGAATGACCTCATCCGGAATGCCTTTTTCTGCTAGGATCCAGCGTTCAACCGCCATGCCGTCAAACGCAGCCGCGGCAAGTCTTGGAACAGACAGGGCCCCTGTTGCAACAAGTCCTGTCTTAGAGGCAGAGGCCATGGGTCCTCTGAGAGCATTTCTTGCAGGTCTGGATACCAAGTCCATCTTGGCCAATCCGGAACAATGAGTATTGTTCTCACTCCTCTTTTTCTTATGATTCTCAGCACCTTGGGTATGAGAGGAAGAGGAGGGAATACATAAACCAACTGGAACACCCACGGTGTCACTAGTGCGTCTACAGCTATTGCCTGAGGGTCTCTTGACCTGGTGCAATACCTTTGTAGCTTTTTGTTGAGGCGGAATGCCATCATGTCCACCTGTGGCAGTTCCCACCGACTTGCAATCTGCGTGAAGACTTCTTGATGAAGTCCCCACTCTCCCGGGTGGAGGTCGTGCCTGCTGAGGAAGTCTGCTTCCCAGTTGTCCACCCCCGGAATGAACACTGCTGACAGTGCTCTTACGTGATTCTCTGCCCAGCGAAGAATTCTGGTGGCTTCCGCCATTGCCACCCTGCGCCTTGTGCCACCTTGGCGGTTTACATGAGCCACTGCGGTGATGTTGTCCGACTGAATCAGCACGATTGGTCGCGAAGCAGAGTCTCCGCTTGACGTAGGGCGTTGTATATGGCCCTTAGTTCCAGGATATTGATGTGAAGGCAAGTCTCCTGACTTGACCACAGACCTTGGAAATTTCTTCCCTGTGTGACTGGCCCCCACCCTCGGAGGCTTGCATCGGTGGTCACCAGGACCCAGTCCTGAATGCCGAATCTGCGGCCCTCGAGAAGGTGAGCACTCTGCAGCCACCACAGGAGAGACACCCTGGCCCTGGGGGATAGGGTGATCAGCCGATGCATCTGTAGATGTGATCCGGACCACTTGTCCAACAGATCCCATTGAAAGGTCCTCGCATGGAACCTGCCAAAGGGAATGGCCTCATATGATGCCACCATCTTTCCCAGGACTCGCGTGCAGTGATGCACAGACACCTGTTTTGGTTTTAATAGGTCTCTGACCAGTGTCATGAGCTCCTGAGCCTTCTCCATCGGGAGATAAACCCTCTTCTGGTCTGTGTCCAGAATCATGCCCAGGAAGGGCAGACGAGTCGTAGGAATCAACTGCGACTTTGGAATATTTAGAATCCAGCCGTGCTGTTGTAACACTTCCCGAGAGCATGCTACGCTGATCAGCAACTGCTCTCTGGACCTCGCCTTTATAAGGAGATCGTCCAAGTATGGGATAATTGTGACCCCTTGCTTTCGCAGGAGCACCACCATTTCCGACATCACCTTGGTAAATATTCTCGGTGCCGTGGAGAGACCAAACGGCAACGTCTGGAATTGGTAATGACAATCCTGTACCCAAAATCTGAGGTACGCCTGATGAGGTGGATAAATGGGGACATGAAGGTATGCATCCTTTATGTCCAGAGACACCATAAAATCCCCCCCTTCCAGGCTTGCGATGACCGCTCTGAGCGATTCCATTTTGAACTTGAACCTTTTTAGGTATATGTTCAGGGATTTTAAATTCAATATGGGTCTGACCGAACCGTCCGGTTTCGGTACCACAAACATGGTCGAATAATAACCCTTCCCTTGTTGAAGGAGGGGAACCTTGACCACCACCTGCTGAAGATACAATTTGTGAATTGCAGCTAACACTATTTCCCTCTCTAAGGGGGAAGCTGGCAGGGCCGATGAGGTATCGATGAGGGGGCCTCTCTTCGAATTCCAGCTTGTATCCCTGAGACACAATCTCTATTGCCCATGGATCCACCTGGGAGTAAACCCACTTGTGGCTGAAATTTCGGAGATGCACCCCCACCGGGCCTAGCTCCGCCTGTGGAGCCCCAGCGTCATGCGGTGGATTTAGTGGAAGCCGGGGAGGACTTCTGTTCCTGGGAACTAGCTGTGTTGTGCAGCTTCTTTCCTCTGCCCTTGCCTCTGGCAAGAAAGGACGCACCTCGGACTTTCTTGTGTTTTTGTGATCGAAAGGACTGCATTTGGTAATACGGTGCTTTCTTAGGTTGTGAGGGAACATATGGCAAAAAGTTTGACTTTCCAGCAGTAGCTGTGGAGACCAGGTCTGAGAGACCCTCCCCAAACAACTCATCACCCTTGTAAGGTAAAACCTCCATGTGCCTTTTTGAGTCAGCATCGCCTGTCCATTGCCGAGTCCACAGGACCCTTCTGGCAGAAATCGACATTGCATTTATTCTAGAGCCCAGAAGGCTAATGTCTCTTTGAGCATCTCTCGTATATAGGACAGCGTCTTTTATATGCCCCAGGGTCATTAATATAGTATCCTTGTCCAAGGTATCAAGTTCCTCAGATAAGGTATCCGTCCATGCTGCTACAGCACTACACACACAGGCCGACGCAATTGCAGGCCTTAGTAAGGTACCTGAATGTGTATAAATGGACTTCAGGGTACCCTCTTGTTTTCTATCCGCAGCATCTTTTAGGGTGGCCGTATCCTGTGACGGCAGGGCTACCCTCTTGGATAAGCGTGTTAGAGCTTTGTCCACCCTAGGAGAGGATTCCCAGCGTAACCTGTCCGTTGGCGGGAAAGGATACGCCATAAGCATCTGTTTGGAAATCTGCAGTTTTTTATCTGGAAATTCCAAAGCCTTTTCACATAACTCTTTTAGCTCATGTGAAGCGGGAAAGGTCACCACCTGCCTTTTTTCCCCATACATATGAACCCTCTTGTCAGGGACTGGGGTTTCCTCTGTGATTTGCAACACATCCTTCATTGCTATAATCATATAACGGATGGCTTTAGCCAATTTAGGCTGTAACTTTGCATCATCGCAATCAACACTGGAGTCCGAATCCATGTCGGTATCTGTGTCAACAATTTGGGATAGTGGGCGCTTCTGAGACCCTGACGGCCTCTGCGACATAGGATCAGGCATGGGCTGAGACCCCGACTGTCCTAAGGTTTCAGCTTTATCTAACATTTTATGCAAGGAATTAACATTATCATTTAAAACCTTCCACATATCCATCCAATCAGGTGTCGGCGCCGTCGGCGGCGACCCCACATTCATTTGCTCCCGCTCTGCTTCCACATAGCCTTCCTCGTCAAACATGTCGACACAAGCGTACCGACACACCACATACACAGGGGATGCTCTTTTTGAAGACAGTTCCCCCACAAGGCCCTTTGGAGAGACAGAGAGAGAGTATGCCAGCACACACCCCAGCGCTATATGTTCCAGGAATCACACAGTAACTTAGTGTTAACCCAGTAGCTGCTGTATAATATGTTTTTGCACCTAATTTATGTGCCCCCCCCCCCTCTCTTTTTACCCTCTTCTACCGTGAATCTGCAGGGCAGAGCCTGGGGAGCTTCCTCTCAGCGGAGCTGTGGAGAGAAAATGGCGCTGGTGAGTGCTGAGGAAGAAGCCCCGCCCCCTCAGCGGCGGGCTTCTGTCCCGTGTTTCTGTACACAATTATGGCGGGGGCTCATGCATATATACAGTGCCCAACTGTATATATGCCCAACTTTTGCCAAGAGGTCCTAATTGCTGCCCAGGGCGCCCCTCCCCTGCACCCTACAATGACCGGAGTAGGTGGGTGTAGTGTGGGAGCTGCAGTGCTGTGCGCTACCTCAGTTTGAAGACTGGAGTCTTCTGCCGCCGATTTTGAAGTCTTCTTGCTTCTTTCACCCGGCTTCTGTCTTCCGGCTCTGCGAAGGGGACGTCGGCGCGGCTTCGGGATCGGACGACAAAGGGTGAGATCCTGTGTACGATCCCTCTGGAGCTAATGGTGTCCAGTAGCCTAAGAAGCAAGACCTATCTGCAGAGAGTAGGGCTGCTTCTCTCCTCTCAGTCCCACGTAGCAGGGAGTCTGTTGCCAGCAGATCTCCCTGAAAATAAAAAAAACCTAACAAAATACTTTCTTATAGCAAGCTCAGGAGAACTCACTAAACAGCACCCAGCTCGTCTGGGCACAGATTCAAACTGAGGTCTGGAGGAGGGACATAGAGGGAGGAGCCAGAGCACACTAGTATCCAAATTCTTTCTTAAAGTGCCCTGTCTTCTTTACGGAGTCCCCAGCATCCACTAGGACGTTAGAGAAATACGGGGGACCTACGTCTTTTGTCCCCCATATTTTTGGCACCAGGACTAACCCATTCCAACAGAAAAACATGCTCAGATCTCTCCATAATATTTTAGTCAGTTTAAAAACTAAAAATATTTAAAAAAATATATTAAATAATACTTGTGGCTCCTAAATAGACAAACCAAGTAGATAATCCCTTCTAATATAAATAGATATGCTATTACCAATAAAAAAAAAACACCAAAAAAAAAATGTTTTTAAAATTTGAATATACTTTTGTCGAAAAGCCGCAATTTAACCATTGCAGACATGTCGAATTGCAAAAAGTCGAATCTGAAACGGACGTTTTTTTGTCGAAAAGTACTGTATTGCAATGTTGAATCAGATTTGTCGAAAATGCCCAGTTTTTCGACATTTGCGGCAATTCGACCGCAATTGCATATGGCCCTATATCTATCTCACTTGGGCTCTGCACTCACTATAATAACTAACAATAATAAACAGGGGAGATTTAGTTCACCTACTGACCAATGCATTTAAGCCTGCAGCCCCCGACAAGGGACCCCACTATACTGCAGGCTCTGCTCTATTGCTCAAAATAATTACCAGAAAAACAGCTATCACATTAGTGTTACACTTTAGGTATGCTGCTACCTGGTGTAAAGCTCACATCAACTTACCTTATATAGGTGAGACCGTTACCTACACACCTAATGTAAAGCACCCAGGAGAACAGCAGACACAATCTATACTTACCTTATATAGGTGAGACCGTTACCTACACACCTAATGTAAAGCACCCAGGAGAACAGCAGACACAATCTATACTTACCTTATATAGGTGAGACAAATACCTACACACCTAATGTAAAGCACCCAGGAGAACAGCGGACACAATCTATACTTAACTTAAATCAGAGTGCATGAGAGAAGGTGACCACAAAAAGATTAATGAAAAACTAATCTAATAAACAAAAAGAATATATATATATATATATATATATATATATATATTCATTCTCCTATGTAACCTGTAGATCTGCACACACCAGGAGATAGACATTTATGTATGTGGTAAGGCTACTGGGAGACCTTGAATTGAGCAATATTGGATCTGGCCATTACATTCTCTAAAGTCATAACCTCAGATCTGCACAGAGCAGTAACTATTATTCACAAGTAATTAGGAATGTGTTCATCATGAACAAGTCCACAATTGCCGTCTGAAGGTTACACAATCATTTCAAGTCTACACAATTGATATTTGAAGATAACAAGACTTATGGTCGACTTACCAGGGTTAACTCTTTTTCTTTGAGAAAAAAGGTACTACCACCTATACGCGCTATCCAATACAGGCCCTCATTCCGAGTTGATCGCTCGGTAAATTTCTTCGCATCGCAGCGTTTTTCTGCTTAGTACGCATGCGCAATGTTCGCACTGCGACTGCGCCAAGTAATTTTGCTATGAAGATAGGTTTTTTACTCACGGCTTTTTCATCGCTCCGGCGATCGTAGTGTGATTGACAGGAAATGGGTGTTACTGGGCGGAAACACGGCGTTTTATGGGCGTGTGGATAAAAACGCTACCGTTTCCGGAAAAAACGCAGGAGTGGCCGGAGAAACGGGGGAGTGTCTGGGCGAACGCTGGGTGTGTTTGTGACGTCAAACCAGGAACGACAAGCACTGAACTGATCGCAGATGCCGAGTAAGTGTGGAGCTACTCTGAAACTGCTAAGTAGTTTGAAATCGCAATATTGCGAATACTTCGTTCGCAATTTTAAGAAGCTAAGATACACTCCCAGTAGGCGGCGGCTTAGCGTGAGCAACTCTGCTAAATTCGCCTTGCGAGCGATCAACTCGGAATGAGGGCCACAATACATAAATGATACAGTGAATGATGTACAAACAATGTAATATCAATGATGGATATCCAAATGATGTGAAAATATATATAGAAGGACATCTTTTTCTTTGAGGTCCACAGGATCCACAGTCCTTGTATTGGGGTGTAGGTGGTAGGAGTTAACCGAGGACCACACAGTTAAGATTTTAGCTCCCATGATGCACCAGACCTCCTTCTCATATACCCCGCCTCCGGCCTAGGGAAGCTAGTTTTGTTAACAAGTCAAAAGGCAGGAGCTGGATTTCAGGAGAAAAGGAAGACTTGAACATACAAGACACACTATCCTGCAGAGTAGAAAAAATCAAAGGGGGGAAAAAATTGGAATTTAATTAACTGCCGGTAAATCCCTTTCTCGTAGTCCGTAGAGGATACTTGGGTCCACATTAGTTCCATAGGGTATAGACGGGTCCACTAGGAGCCATGGGCACTTTAAGAAATTAATAATGTGGGCTGGCTCCTCCCTCTATGCTCAGTCTACCAGACTCAGTCTAGAAACTGTGCCCGAGGAGACGGACATACTTCAAGAGAAGGATTTAACTGAACAGTAGTGAGATTCGAACCAGCACACACAACCAAGAGGAAAGCCATGCTGACCAAACTTGAAAACGAACAGGAATGGCTGAACCAACTATAAAAATACTTAACCAAGTAACAGTGCAGAAAAATGAAGCACCGGGCGGGTGCCCAGCATCCTCTACGCACTACGAGAAAAGGATTTACTGGTAGGTAATTAAAATCCTATTTTCTCTTACATCATAGAGGATACTGGGGTCCATTTAGTACCATGGGGATGCACCAAAGCTCCCAAAACGGGTGGGAGAGTGCGGAGGTTCCTGCAGAACTGATTGATCAAACTGAAGGTCCTCAGCGGCCAAAGTATCGAACTTGTAGAACTTAGCAAACGTGTTCGACCCTGACCAAGTAGCCGCTCGTCAAAGCTGTAAAGCCGAGACACCCCGGGCAGCTGCCCAGGAAGAAACCACTAACCGAGTAGAGTGGGCCTGAACCGATTTTGGAACCGGCAAGCCTGCCGTAGAATAAGCATGCTGGATAGTAAGCCTGATCCAGCGAGCAATAGACTGCTTTGAAGCCGGGCACCCAATTTTATTGGGATCATAGAAAACAAACAGCGAGTCAGATTTTCTGTGACAAGCCGTCCGCTTCACATACATTTTCAAAGCCCTCACAACATCTGAGGACTTTGAAGAAGCAGAGGTGTCGGTAATCACCGGAACCACAATAGGTTGGTTGATGTGAAATGCAGACACCGCCTTAGGAAGAAACTGCTGACGAGTTCTGAGCTCAGCGTGATCCTCATGAAAAATCAAGTAGGGGCTCTTGTGAGACAATGCCCCCCAGTTCCGACACGCGCCTGGCTGAAGCCAGGGCCAACAGTGTAAATGTCTGCCACATAAGAAACTTTACGTCCACTGCCTGTAAATGCTCAAACCAATCCGATTGGAAGAACTGCAACACCACGTTGAGATCCCAAGGTGCCATAGGAGGCCCAAAGGGCAGTTGGATGTGCAGAACACCCTTCAAAAAAGTATGAACCTCAGGAAGAAACGCCAATTGCTTCTGGAGGAAAATGGACAAGGCCGAAATCTGGACTTTCAAGGAGCCCAAACGGAGGCCCACATCCACTCCTGCCTGCAGAAAAAGGAGAAACTGTCCCAGCTTAAATTCCGTCGCAGAAATTTTCCTGTTCTCACACTAAGAGACTTATTGCTTCCAAATACGGCGGTAATGTTTAGACGTTACCCCCTTTCTGGCTTGGATCAAGGTTGAAATAACCTTATCCGGAATCCCTTTCTGGGCTAGAATTTGACGTTCAACCTCCATGCCGTCAAACTTAGCCGAGGTAAGTCTTGATAGACGAACGGCCCCTGTTGCAGAAGATCCTCTCGAAGAGGAAGAGGCCACAGGTCCTCCAGGAGCAACTCCAGTAGATCCGCGTATCAGGCCCTTCTTAGCCAGTCCAGAGCAATGAGAAATGCTTGAACCTTTTCCCTTTTTATTCTTCTGAGAATCCTTGGGATTAACGGAAGTGGTGAAAACACGTAGACCATCTGGTAGACCCACGGAGTCACCAGAGAGTCCGCCTCCACTGCTTGCGGGTCTCTCGACCTGGAACAATATGGCTTGAGCTTCTTGTTGAGACGAGAGGCCCTCATGTCGATTTGGGGAAGTCCCGACGTGCCAGGGACTCAAACACCTGCGGGTGAAGGTCCCACTCTCCTGGATGGACGTTGTGTCTGCCGAGGGAGTTCGCTTCCCAGTTGTCCACTTCCGGAATGAAGATTGCCAACAACGCCACCGCATGTCTTTATGCCCAGAGGAGAATCCTTTTTACCTCCAAAATTGCCGCTCTGCTTTTCGTTCCGCCTTGTCGGGTTATGTACGCTACTGCCGTCACATTGTCCGACTGAACTTGTATGGCCTGATCTTGAAGAAGATGGGATGCCTGTAGAAGGGCGTTGTATATGGCTCTGAGTTCCAGAATGTTGATCGGAAGAATAGATTCTTGACTTGACCATTTTCCTTGGAACTGTTCCCCTTGGGTGACTGCTACCCAACTGAGGCTTGCGTCTGTGGGTAGCAGAATCCAATTTTGAATCCCGAACCTTCGGCCTTCGGTTAGGTGAGAAGTCTGAAGCCACCACAGAAGAGAAATCCTGGCTCTTGGCGACAGACGTATCCTCTGGTGCATGTGGAGATGCGATCCGGACCATTTGTCCAACAGATCCAGCTGGAAGGGCCTTGCATGAAACATTCCATATTGCAGAGATCAGTAAGAGGCCACCATTTTCCCCAAGAGGCGAATGCACAGGTGCACCCAAATTCGGGTCGGCTTTAGAACATCCCGTACCATCAACTGGATCACCAATGCCTTTTCCATTGGGAGGAATACACTCCGCGCCTCCGTATCCAGTATCATTCCCAGGAACGAAAGCCTCCGTGTTGGTTCCAGGTGAGATTTAGGCAGGCTTAGAATCCACCCGTGATCCTGGAGTAACATCGTTGAGAGGGCAATGCTGTGTAACAACTTCTCCCTGGACGGTGCTTTGATTAGTAGGTCATCAAGGTACGGTATTATGTTCACTCCCCGCAAGCGGAGGAGCAACATCAACTCTGCTATTACCTTGGTTAACACCC
Organism: Pseudophryne corroboree; assembly: GCF_028390025.1. NCBI lineage: Eukaryota > Metazoa > Chordata > Amphibia > Anura > Myobatrachidae > Pseudophryne > Pseudophryne corroboree. Next base: position 912,411 of record NW_026967494.1, read on the forward strand.
GTGGAGAGTCCAAATGGCAGTGCCTGGAACTGGTAGTGGCATTCCTGTAACGCAAACCTGAGATAAGCCTGATGAGGCGGCCAAGTCGGGACATGAAGGTACGCATCCTTGATGTCCAGAGACATCCGGAAATCCCCATCCTCCAGACCTGAGATCACCGCTCTTAGAGACTCCATCTTCAATTTAAACACCTTTAAATATGGGTTCAGAGACTTGAGGTTTAAAATAGGTCATACCAAACCGTCCGGTTTCGGCACTACAAACAGTTTGGAATCATAACCCTTATTTTGTAGGTGAGGTGGAACTGGAACAATGGCCTGAGCCTGTACCAGTTGTTGAATTGCTGCCTGTAAAGTCAAGGTTGCTTCTGCAGAAGCTGGTAAACCGGATTTGAAGAATCTGGGAGGTGGGAGTTCTTGAAATTCCAGTCTTTATCCCTGTGCGATAAGATATTTCACCTAGGTATCTAGGCATGACGTTGCCCAGATGTGAATGAAATAACGTATCCGGGCTCCCACCTGCCTCTCTTCTAGGCAGTGTGGTCCACTGTGATGCTGAAGGCTTTGAGGAAGCAGAACCAGAGGTCTGTTCCTGAGAACCTGCAGCTACGGCTATTCTGGGTTTACCTTTACCGCCTCTGAATGCTATAGAAGAATCCTTGGACTTGTTTTTAAATTTAGCTGTCCGAAAGGACTGCAAAGTCAGAGCAGAGGGTCGCTGCAGAAGGAAGGTATGTAGACTTACACGCAGTGACCTTAGATATCCAAGTATCTAGTTAATCTCCAAACAGAGCCGCGCCCGTGAATGGTAGGCTCTCCACGCCTTTTCTGGAATCTGCATCCGCAGTCCACTAGTGTAGCCACAAGCCCCTGCGTGCTGACACTACCATGGCAGTGGTGCATGCGTTGAGTAAACCAATTTCTTTTATGGCCTCCACCATAAAGTTAGCAGCATCTTGGAGGTGCTGTAGGAGTTAATGTCATCCCTGGTTAGTGAATCTAAATCTTCAATTAGATTATCAGACAATCTTGCAATTGCCCTAGTGATCCATGCACAAGCAATATTGGGTCTCTGGGCTAGCCCAGCCGACAAGTACATAGATTTGAGAGTGGTCTCACTCTTACAGTCAGCCGCGTCCTTTAAGGACACCGCCCCGGGAACCGGTAAGACTATCTTACGTGACATCCTGGACACAGATGCGTCCACTATCGGCGGGTTTTCCCATTTTTTACTATCCTCCAAAGTAAAGGGGAAGGAAGAAATTAACCTTTTTGGGATCTGACATTTTTGGTCAGGGTTCACCCAAGCTTCTTCAAAGAGGACATTTAACTCATTTGAAGCCGGAAAAGTAGCTGAGGATTTCTTTTTTGTATTAAAGTAAGATTCCTCAATTACTTCCTCTGCCCTGACAGGAATATGTAAGACAGTTCTAACCGCCCCTATGTGGGCCTGGATACTCTGTGCCAGGACAGCACACACCCCCCACTGGCATCCATATCATCCGGATCCGGATCAGTGTCACCCTGCATGAGTTGGGCCAGAGTACGCTTTTGTGGGCAAATGGCGAGGGATTGAGACACAGGTATGGGAGCTGAATCTTTGTTGATCAGGTCATCCATAGACTGCCTTAAGAATTGTGTCTCCCTTTCATTATGAGATAGCTTAGTGCAAATATTAGAAATCATCCCTTTAATGGAAGCCAACCACGCGGGTTCAGCCCCACTAGCTGGAGAGGGAGCACTATCTTGGGTGCAGGGTAGTGAGTCCCCAGGGGATTAGAGACATTCTGCAGTACAAGAGATACAGTCCATGGACATGATTGTGAAAGGGACACACACACACACACACACACACACACACTATATGTAGGCAGGGTCCTCAGAAATCAGAGCCAGCCACACAGTGCCCCTTTAGCAAAGTTAAACTGAGCTGGGTCGCAATAACAAGCACTTTAGTAGAGCTTTATAAATTTACACCCCCCTTCCCTTTCACTAAGACCCCCTGGTACCACTGAGGGGACCTGGAGTCCTTGTGGAGGAGCAGCGCTTCCCTGTGAATGCTTCCTGTATGAGCTGCAGAGGGAAAATGGTGCTGGAGAGCTGTAGGATCCGCTCTGGGTGAAGCCCCGCCCCCTGTAATGGCGACAGCTTCCCGCATTTTTTATACTGGCCTAAGGAACTAAATGTCTAACCAAGTGATTAAAATCCCTGTTAGCACAGTGTGGCCATTATAGGAGTCTCAGTGCGCCCCTCTCAGTGGGACCCGCTGCAGCGTGCGTCCTTCTGAGCCTCCCTGGAGCACAGCCTGCATGAAGAGCTGCGCTCCTACCCTTGTGCCGCCATTCCTACCGGCGACCAACTAACCGGGACGCCGGCGCTGTACTCACCACTCTTCTGTCTTCAGGCTCTGTTAGGGCGTGGCGGAATGCTGCGGGAGGGTACGCTGTGCCGTGGTGGGGCTTGCGAATGGCTCCCTCGGGAGCTCAGTGTCCTGACAGCTGAGAAACGGGACCATTAACTCTCTAGGAATTTGGGCCGTTCTCCCCCCTAAGTGCCACGAAGAAGTCAGTCTGCTGCCTAAACAGACCTGACTGAAAATAAACATTAAATAAAAAAAATGGAAATCTCTTCAGGAGCTCTCCAAAGCGTGACCGGCTCCTCCAGGCACATTTTCTAAACTGAGTCCGGTAGGAGGGGCATAGAGGGAGGAGCCAGCCCACACTATTAGTTTCTTAAAATGCCCATGGCTCCTAGTGGACCCATCTATACCCCCTGGTACTAATGTGGACCCCAGCATCCTCTAGGACGTAAGAGAAAAGTATTTCCCCAAGACAGGTGTGTCTTGGTGGGCACCCTCTAGATCCTATGGACCTTAAAGAAAAAGAGTTCACCATGATAAGTCTAACATAATTATTTTCTTCATCAAGATCCATGGTGATCCACAGTCCTTACATAGGGGATGTCCTAAAGCAGTTTCCCCTAAGGGTGGGGACGCTCCTGAGTAGAAAGGAGAATCCAACGTCCTAAGGAAGCTTCCCGAGAGGTAAAGGTATCAAAAGGCATAAAAACCTCAGGAACGTGTTAATAGAAGACAACGTAGCTGCCTTGCAGAGTTGTTCAGCAGTAGCACCTCAGAGAGCCACCCATGAGGGACCTGCTGAACGTATCGAATGAGCAGAGACCAGAACAGGAAGATCAGCTTGAATGTAAGCCTCTGCAATAGTCATGCAAAGCCACCTGGACAGCGTTTGTTTACTAGCTGGCCAGCCTTGCTTATAGAATCCATACAGGACAGATAGAGAATCCGTTTTCCTGATCACTCTGGTACTTTCCACAAAAATCCTTAGTGCACGAACCTCATCCAATAAGGCCTCACCAATAACAGGACTAAAAGGCTGGAACCAATATCTCTGTATTTAGATGAAACTTGGACACCATCTTAGGAAGGTGACCCACCTTGGTCCGGAGAACTGCCCTATCTTGATGGAAGGTCAGAAACGAAGGAGGACAGGAAAGCACTCCTAAATCAGACACTCTTCTCGCAGAGGTAATAGCCAGGAGAAATAACACCTTTACAGCCAGCCACTTAAGGTCCACTGACTCTAAAGGCTCAAATGGGGAAGTCTTAAGAGCTTGCAGGACTAGGGATATATCCCAGGAGCCACTGGATGTACAAAGGGAGGCTGGATATGGAGTATTCATTGAAAAAAGGTACGCCCATCTTGTAGTGGAGCGATCTGTCATTGAAACCACACTGATCGTGCAGAAACGTGTACTTTCAGGAATGCTAGGCAAAGACCAAGGTCTAACCCTGCTTGTAGAAAGGCCAGTACCCTGGAGACCCTAAGAAGGTAGGAGGGACATAGCGCCTAGGCGCACACCTCTGAAAATCAGCGTGCCAAATCTGGTAATAGATGTGGGTTGAAGACACAGATTTTCTATATCACTGCATCCGAGAACCCCTTCGCTCTAAAAACTGATGACTCAAGAGCAAAGCCGTCAAAGACAGTGGAGCCAGGTTCCAATGCAGACAGGGACCCAGAGACAACAAGTCTGCTCGCTGTGGCAGTAGGAATGGCATGTCTATGGATAGATTTTGGAGATCGGCGAACCAATGGTGCCTGGGCCATACAGAGTAATCAGTATAATGGGGCCTCCTTCCTGTTTAAACTTGCGAAGAAATCTGGGTAACAGAGATACTGGAGAAAACAGGTATCTCTGAAGGAAGGTCCACCGTACTGCTAAAATGTCCACGAAAGCTGCCTGCGGATCTTTGGTCCTGGATCTATAGATTTGGACCTTGTGATTGTGACGCGAGTCCATCAGGTCTACATCCGGCAGACCCCATCTGTTTACCAGGTTCTGGAACACTTCAGGGTGCAGAGACCATTCGCCGCTGTGGACATCCTGCCGACTGAGGAAGTCTGCTCCCCAGTTGAGGATTCCTGGCAGAAACACAGCTGAGATGGCCGGAAGGCGAGTTTCGGCCCACTGGAGCATGCGCTCCACCACTGCCATAGCCAGATGGCTGTGAGTGCCCCCTTGGTGGTTTAGATAGGCAACTGCAGTGGCATTGTCGGACTAAATCTGAACAGGCCTGCCTTGGAGGAAATCCTGAGCCTGAACGAAAGCTCTGTAGACTGCCCGAAGTTCCAGGACATTGATTGGCAAGCAACTTTCGTCTGGAGACCACCGACCCGGAAAGACGTGAGGACCACCCAATTTAGAATCCATAAAAGGACATCCTTTGTCCAAGTGTGACATCTCTAGCCACCAGGTGAGAGACAGATGTACCTCCAGAGATAGTACCATCTTCTCAGCCCTGATCCAACGATACTGCCTGTTCCACCTGGAAAGGATCATATGTTGTAGGAGCCTGGAGTGAAACTGAGCATACTCCACCATATCGAAGGTGGAGACCAAGGACCCCAGAACCTGCATTGCGGAATGTATGGACACCCGGAGATTGTGCAGTAAGTTGTGGACCATTGACTGCAGTTTGGTAACTTTGTCCACTGGCAAGAAGAGCCTCTGTTCCCACAAATCCAGGAGAGCCCCTAGATGCAACATTTGTTGTGAAGGGACAAGGAAGGGCTTTTGCCAATTGATCAGCCACCCGTGGGTCTGTAGAAAGGCAATGGTTATTTGAAGATAGCAGTGCAAAACTTCCTCAGATTGTGCCAGGAGCAGCAATTCGTCCAAATATGGGAGCACACTGATCCCTTGACGACGCAGCTGAGCACCAATCACCGCCATCAGCTTGGTAAATACCCATGGAGCCGTAGCCAGCCCAAAGGGTAGTGCCTGAAACTGGTAATACTGTGGCAGAACAGCAAAGCGGAGGAATCTCTGATGAGTAGGTTCTATAGGAACATGTAGGTAGGCATCCTGAGTATCCAGGGATACCATAAAGTCCCCTGGCTCTGACATCAGAGCAATAGACCGTATTGTTTAAATACAGAATCTGGGCACCCGTAAAAGCTTGTTAAGAGATTTCAGATTGAGGATAGGCCGATAGGTCCCATTGGGTTACTGAATCAGGAAAAGGGGGTAGTGAAAACCCTTCCTCTGTTGTTCTTGAGAAACAGGGATAATAACCCCTATGTTCAGTAAAAAATTAACAGCTCCTTGGAGCGCCATGGCTATGCCTTGATCCAATGGAGGAGTCGTGCAAAAAAACTGCTGGGGTGGCGGACTCACAAATGAGAGGGGATACCCGTGAGGCCACTTCTCGCACCCAGGTGTCTATAGTTGACTGGAGCTATGAGACTGCGAATCGCAGAAGTCTGCCTGCCACCCTGGGGTCACACAGGAGTAGGCCCGCCTTGTCAGGTGGAGGGCTTATCCCTCTGCTTGGGGTTCGGGGAATCTGGCCATCCAGGTTTACTTAGTCTGCGACTTAGCTGCCTTGCTGGAGACAACCTACCATGGAAAAGCCTGCCCTTTCACTTTGCCTTGAAACCGAAAATTCCAAAAGAAAGACTTCCCAGTCTTCGGGTTAGATGCTGACGGCAAAAAAGCAGATTTAGAAGCTGACAGTGTAGACACAATATTATCCAATTCTGCACCAAACAGAATGTTTCCAGCGAAAGGCAGAACTTCCAACGCCCTTTCAGACTCTGAATCCGCCATCCAGGAGTGTTGCCAGAGTACACAGCGAGCTACCACTGAAGTAGTCGAGGCCCTGGAAGCCAACAGACTCGTATCCCAGGATGCCTCTTCTATATATCGGGCTGATTGCTTGAGGTTAGCAATAAGAGACAGGTGGTCTATGGAACCATCTAACTTCAGACTGTCCTCTAGTGCCTCAGCCCAATTAATGTGGAGGAGTGCACCAGGCGTGCCACGTGAACATCCACACGAGGGGGAATTTCCCATTTAGCACACTCTCCTTGTGGTAAAGGGTAACGAGATGCTCTTAGGCACCAGGACCTTCTTACTAGGAGCATTCCAAGCTTCCTGAAGGAGTTCAGCATGATACTCAGTGAGGGAACTCAGCCTTAACCACCTTCTGACGCTTAAAGATGATCCTCCTCACCCGACAAAGAGCCAGAGAGAGAGAGGTGTCCAACTCTTCCTCTGAGGACTCCAGAGTCTGACCACTGTGTAGACTGTAAGGATAACAGAGAGAGAGAGAGAGAGAGAGAGAGAGAGAGAGAGAGAGAGAGAGAGGTGTCCAACTCTTCCTCTGAGGACTCCAGAGTCTGACCACTGTCTAGACTGTAAGGATAACAGAGAGCGCTTATGTGCCACACTCATCTGAGGACGGTCTGCTGCAGCAACTGCTGAGAGGTGGCCGATGTGTGGTGTGAGTAGGTCAATAAGTTCATCCATGGAGGATACCCCGGGTAATGCAATGCATGGGGCAATTGCTGCAGAAACCCCACATTAGGCAGCAAAGCAGGAGGCACCAATCGCTCCACCTGTGCAAAAGAAGCCACCCAGGGTGGTTCCTGCACAGGGACTGGTTGGAGCAGCCGTTGTAGGTTTGGCACATAGCATTTATCACAAATGTTCCTGCACAAGGTCCTGTGAAGATAATGCTGCCGCACAGGCCTTACATGGAACCAGCACAGGTGCTATATCCTATTTCTTACACTTTGGAAGACCAGAAGCTAAGCACACACAATGTCCAGCTTAAGCAATTGCAAATGTGACGGCCTTCACAAACCACAAAGTCATTGTGAAGTACCACAGCCCGGAACACCTGCACTCACATGTAAGGGATAGATACAATGCAGTCACACACAGGGGTGTATCTAGGGGTCTGAGCACCCCTGGCAAAGTAGGGCACTGGCGCCCCCCCCCCCCCCCCCACACACACATTTTTTAAATAGGGGCGTAGCCACGTAATACTTACTGTCAGATATATATTTCTAAAGACAAAGATGAAAGGAGAATGCGCTCATAGTGGAGATTATTTTTATTATTATAAAAGTAATATTACAATATTTCATGACAGGCCAACAGTATTAGCATTATAGCATTAGTATTAGTATTATATGCTATATCAGCTGGATGGCACCGGAGGCATCATGTGAATAGGTGGAGTGCCGGTAACTGCTCGTTTTATATATATATATATATATATATATATATATATATACAGTGGTCGAAGTGGAAATTTTGAAGTGGGGGTATGGAAAAGTCAAGGACGTATCACCCAAAAGGGGGCGTGTCCAGTGTAGTAGAACCTCTTATACTATCTAGTACTGGTGCCCCTTTCGCCTTATAGCACACGGTACGAGCTGAAATTCACATTATGGCACACTGAATGAGCCGAAACTCACATTGTAGCACACTGAATGAGCCAAAATTCACATTGTAGCACACTGAATGAGCCGAAACTCACATTGTAGCACACTGAATGAGCCGAAATTCACATTGTAGCACACTGAATGAGCCAAAATTCACATTATAGCACACTGAATGAGCCAAAATTCACATTGTAGCACAGTGAATGAGCCGAAACTCACATTGTAGCACACTGAATGAGCCAAAACTCACATTGTGGCACACTGAATGAGCCGAAATTCACATTGTAGCACACTGAATGAGCCGAAATTCACATTGTAGCACACTGAATGAGCCAAAATTCACATTATAGCACACTGAATGAGCCAAAATTCACATTGTAGCACAGTGAATGAGCCGAAACTCACATTGTAGCACACTGAATGAGCCAAAACTCACATTGTGGCACACTGAATGAGCCGAAATTCACATTGTAGCACACTGAATGAGCCGACATTCAAATTGTAGCACACTGAATAAGCAGACATTCACATTGTAGCACACTGAATAAACCGACATTCACATTGTAGCACACTGAATAAGCCGACATTCACATTGTAGCACACTGAGTGAGCCGAAATTCACATTGTAGCACACTGAATGAGCCGACATTCACATTGTAGCACACTGAATAAACCGACATTCACATTGTAGTACACTGAATAAGCCGACATTCACATTGTAGCACACTGAGTGAGCCGAAATTCACATTGTAGCACACTGAATGAGCCGAAATGCACATTATAGCACACTGAATGAGACGAAATGCACATTATAGCACACTGAATGAGACGAAATTCACATTGTAGCACACTGAATGAGCCGAAATTCACATTGTAGCACACTGAATGAGCCAAAATTCACATTATAGCACACTGAATGAGCCAAAATTCACATTGTAGCACAGTGAATGAGCCGAAACTCACATTGTAGCACACTGAATGAGCCAAAACTCACATTGTGACACATTGAATGAGCCGAAATTCACATTGTAGCACACTGAATGAGCCGACATTCACATTGTAGCACACTGAATAAGCCGACATTCACATTGTAGCACACTGAATAAGCCGACATTCACATTGTAGCACACTGAGTGAGCCGAAATTAACATTGTAGCACACTGAATGAGCCGAAATGCACATTGTAGCACACTGAATGAGACGAAATTCACATTGTAGCACACTGAATGATCCGAAATTGTGACAGCAGGGATAGCCAGAGTGACAGCAGGGACAGGGAGAGAGAGTGACGATAGGGAGAGAGAGTGATGACAGGGAGAGAGAGAGTGAGGACAGTGACAGCAGGGAGAGAGTGACGAGAGTGACAGCAGGGAGAGAGAGAGTGACGACAGTGACAGCAGGGAGAGCGAGAGTGACAGTGGGGACAGGGAGAGAGGGTGACAGCAGGGGACCATTACCTGACTGTGGTCGACGGAGGCACCCATGGGCAGCGGCGGTGAAGTCCCTCTGACCATCATTTGTTGCAGGTGGCGGCAGGTGGCTGGCGGCGGTGAGCGGTGGGCAGTGGTGAGCGGCTGGCACCGGTGAGCGGCTGTGAGCTAGTACAGCGCTCTACACAGCCACCGAGCAGGGACGGGAGTACCATGTGCAGCAGGATGGCCACTTCCCTAGCCTCCTGCTGCACTTTAATTTCCGGGTCAGTGGAAGAAGTGGCGGTATACCGCACCACTTCGACCACTGTTATATATATATATATATATATATATATATATATATATATACATATATATATATATATATATATATATATATATACATAATGTATACATATATATATATATCTACATATGTATACATATATAATATATATATATATATATATTTGTTGTTTTTTATTATTATTTTTTTTATTATTTTTTCTCCTGTCTTATCCCCCTCCAGGCAGTTGCTCATCAGCAGCGGCGGCGGCATCCACTGTTCCTGATGCCGGTGTCCGTCCAACACTGCACCGCACTACAATCAAAAAACTCTGCAAAAACTACAGCTCCCAGCAGCCTTTGCGGCCGGGAGCTCTCAGCAATAAGGGCTGCTGCTGGGAACTGTCGTTTCTACACATATTCTTGATTGTAGTGCGGTGCAAGTGACGGACACCAGCATCAAGAACAGTGGCTGCTGCTGCCGTGGTCACTTACTTCACTGCGGGTGAGGAGAGGATGGAGAGCGGAAGGGGAGGGAGGGGGTGGGGGGGGGCGCGGCGGCAGCAGGCAGGTGATCACGCAGCCTCTGCACAGTGAATCTACCCAATGGCCGCGGATGGAACAGCTGGGCGGCGCCCCTCCTTGGCTGGCGCCCCTGGCGAGTGCCATCCCGGCCAATGGGTAGATACGCCCCTGGTCACACAGCCCGGAACACCTGCACTCACATGTAAGGGATAGATACAATGCAGTCACACAGCCCGGAACACCTTTACTCACATGTAAGGGATAGATACAATGCAGTCACACAGCCCGGAACACCTTTACTCACATGTAAGGGACAGATACAATGCAGTCACACAGCCCGGAACACCTGCACTCACATGTAAGGGATAGATACAATGCAGTCACACAGCCCGGAACACCTGCACTCACATGTAAGGGATAGATACAATGCAGTCACACAGCCCGGAACACCTGCACTTACATGTAAGGGATAGATACAATGCAGTCACACAGCCCGGAACACCTGTACTCACATGTAAGGGATAGATACAATGCAGTCACACAGCCCGGAACACCTGCACTCACATGTAAGGGACAGATACAATGCAGTCACACAGCCCGGAACACCTGCACTCACATGTAAGAGATAGATACAATGCAGTCACACAGCCCGGAACACCTGTACTCACATGTAAGGGATAGATACAATGCAGTCACACAGCCCGGAACACCTGCACTCACATGTAAGGGATAGATACAATGCAGTCACACAGCCCGGAACACCTGTACTCACATGTAAGGGACTGATACAATGCAGTCACACAGCCCGGAACACCTGCACTTACATGTAAGGGATAGATACAATGCAGTCACACAGCCCGGAACACCTGCACTCACATGTAAGGGATAGATACAATGCAGTCACACAGCCCGGAACACCCGCACTCACATGTAAGGGATAGATACAATGCAGTCACACATCCCGGAACACCTGCAGTCACATGTAAGGGATAGATACAATGCAGTCACACAGCCCGGAACACCTGCACTCACATGTAAGGGACAGATACAATGCAGTCACACAGACCGGAACACCCGCACTCACATGTAAGGGACAGATACAATGCAGTCACACAGACCGGAACACCCGCACTCACATGTAAGGGATAGATACAATGCAGTCACACACAGAGCTAGCACCAGTCACACACAATACAAGTACATAACAATTACAATGGGCACTGACGTCATCTCCTCACACCACAGTGGTAGGTAGGACTAGTGCATGTATAACCTGGCCACTTCTGGAGACAGAACCCAGGATTCCCAGAGCCCGGCATCACACTCATTCCCATTGGAATGTCACTCAGAGACTCTTATAAGGGAAGCATGTGGGGGAGGGGCAGCCGAGAGGGAATCCCAGCTGTGGAATCTGGCTCTGGGAGAGGACCTACCTCCCCTGGCTGACATCACCCACCAGGTACCCTGGCCTCCATTATCCTATATATGTATTATATGCATGCCCTGGTGGTCTAGTGTAACCCGTAGCAGCAGCCAGGGATCACATCAGAGCCTGCGGAAGCACGGACTACATGTATTGTGAGTCTCACGAGCCGGAGAATGCCTTACCTGTCCTCCGGCTGCAGTCCGGGGCCCTGGACGCTGTACTAGCGCGGCGATCAGGAAGTAACCACGCCGGAATCATCAGTCTCTTAGCCTCACTGACGTTGCGGCACCAGCGGGGGATTGTTGGAGCAGCAGCGGTGGCGCTCAGAGAGACTCCCAGCGCTGCTCATTCATTCCTCTCCGCTGTGTGACCGGTGCTCCGGCTTCTGCCAGCACCAACACTAAAACTGCCCACTGGCCAGGGGCGGGGTACATGGGGAGGAGGTCCGGAGCATCCTGGGAAATAAAAGCTTAACTGTGTGATGCCCGGTCGTCTCCTACCACCTACACCCCGATGTAAGGACTGTGGATCACTATGGACCCTAAAGAAGAAAACGCCTTTAACAGAAAACACCCGATACAAATGTTGCTGCTGACGGGCGCAATATCAGCATTTCAGATCACCACCCCCGGGGGAGGCGAGCTGAAATGCGCAAAACATTTTGTGATTGCGCCCATGATGTTAGTTGGGTTAAGTAGCTTTACAAAGCTAATCCAGACTGCTATGGGCACGATATGACCAAAAATGGGGGACAATTGAATATTGCCCCGAAAACTCCTGTCACTGTAGACGGGAGATCGGGCGCGATATTACAATTGAATATCGCCCCTTGTGTTATAAACACCCAACTGAGAACAGGGCTGATGGTCCTAGACTACATCACTGGGCAGATACATTTCCATCATTAGTCTGTAATAAGAGAGGAGGGTGTAGGATAAGAGATTGCTGTAGTGACTGAGCAATGAGAATATGTGACTTCTGTAATAAGTGTTTATTACTCACCTGTGCTGATATCTGTAGGGATCTCCTCCTCCTTACACTGCTGATCACCCCTCACATACGTCTCTTCTTCTTCCTCTATATCTTCTGCCTTTATATCAGTCACATACGTCTCTTCTTCTCCCTCTGTATCTTCTGCCTTTATATCAGTCACATACGTCTCTTCTTCTCCCTCTATATCTTCTGCCTTTATATCAGTCACATACGTCGCTTCTTCTCCCTCTATATCTTCTGCCTTTATATCAGTCACATACGTTTCTTCTTCTCCCTCTATATCTTCTGCCTTTATATCAGTCACATACGTCTCTTCTTCTCCCTCTATATCTTCTGCCTTTATATCAGTCACATACGTCTCTTCTTCTCCCTCTATATCTTCTGCCTTTTTATCAGTCACATACGTCTCTTCTTCTCCCTCTATATCTTCTGCCTTCATATCAGTCACATACGTCTCTTCTTCTCCCTCTATATCTTCTGCCTTTATATCAGTCACATACGTCTCTTCTTCTCCCTCTATATCTTCTGCCTTTATATCAGTCACATACGTCTCTTCTTCTCCCTCTATATCTTCTGCCTTTATATCAGTCAGGCAGTCATCCTAAATAGCCCACAAAACAATATCCATTAATAATATCTGATTTCAGATAGTGTAATATCAGTGTATAAAACACACAGCTTCTCTACAGATCATATTGTGACAGTCACTTTGGTATATTGGGGAGACCCTAGATCCCACCTACCTGATCCTCCTGTGGGGTCCTGTGATTCTCTTCTGTACAGTCCAGGGAATACAGAGGACGGGGACATCTCTCTGGGGTATCTCTGTTACTGGGCCCATCTGTAGGAGACACATAGTGACTGAGTACAGTGTATATATGTGATTATCAGTTGATGTGTGTATATAGGGGGCCCCCATACCTGCTCTCCCCTGTACAATACATGACAGTCTCCTCTTACCCAGTGATGTGAGGGGCCGGTGATTCTCCATCATCACGTCCTTGTACAGACCCCTGTGTTCCTCTGTATACTCCTCCTCCTGCATGGAGACATAGACAGTGACATCCTGACACCTTATAGGCACCTGACACACACAGTGATACAGTCATCACCCAGACACGTCCCCTGGTGTTACTGTATAATGCCCCATTCCCAGCAGTCACCTCTGCAGTCATCACCCAGACACATCCCCTGGTGTTACTGTATAATGCCCCATTCCCGTCAGTCACCTCTCCAGTCATCACCCAGACACATTCCCTGGTGTTACTGTATAATGTCCCATTCCCAGCAGTCACCTTTCCAGTAATCACCCAGACACGTCCCCTGGTGTAACTGTATAATGCCCCATTCCCGGCAGTCACCTCTCCAGTCAGCAGCTGAATGATCTTGTTGGTGAGTTCCAGGATCTTCTGATCATTGTGTCTCTCATGTGTCAGTGACTGAGATGGAGGCACCGTGATGGGGCTCTGGGTCCTGCTCAGTCCTACACACAATGTGATGGCTGCTGGGTGTCTCACACTCACCGGAAGTCTTCTTCACTACTGTGTTAACCTGCAAAATGGAGGAGACATGAATATTAATGTAAATGCTCCGAGATCCCTCACCTCCCCAGTCATGTCCCTGTAATATTACTGTAGATATTAGTAATGTCACTGTGACACTCCCAGATCCCCTCACCTTCCTAGTCATATCCCTGTATTATTACTATAGATATAAGTGACGTCGCTGTGACACTCCCAGATCCCCTCACCTTCCTAGTCATATCCCTGTATTATTACTATAGATATAAGTGACGTCGCTGTGACACTCCCAGACTCCCCTCACCCTCCCCAGTCATGTCCCTGTATTATTACTATAGATATAAATGACGTCACAGTGACACTCCCAGGAGTGTGATATACATTTGCTTCATGCTGCTCCAATTATCATCTGTTACACATGCCAGGGATATTATGGTCTCTGCTTTAATATAATCTAGAATTTTAGCAATATTTTCAATCCCTACAATTACATAATAAATTAATAATAATAGTGACACTAATGGCTGCACCCAGTATACAAATAATAACGTGTCTTTAAAAGCAGGACACCTCAGACCATTCCTCCTGTATTGTAGGACATTACCACCAGTCCCAATGTATAATAATAATACCAGGACTCCACAAGCTGCTGTCCCTGTATAATAACCGTACAAAAAAAAACTGCTCCCCCTGTACAGCACTAATAACGACAGGACTCCCCATTCTGCTCTCCTTTATAGTAATAATAAAATGACATTACAGGATGCTCCCCCTGTATAATAATAACAACAGGACACTACAGGCCGCTCCCTCTGTATAATAATAATAATAACAACAACAACAACAACAACAACAACAACAACAACAACAACAACAACAACAACAGGACACTGCAGGCTGCTCCCCTTGTATAATAATAACAACAACAACAGGACACCACAGGCCGCTCCCTTTGTATAATAACACGATACTTAAGGCTGCTCTTCCTGTATAATAATTACAGGACATCACAGTCTGCTCATACTGTATAATAATAACAGGACACCAAAGGCTGTTGCTCCTAAATAATAATAATAACAACAACAACAGGCAGCTCCCCCTGTATAATAATAACAGGACACAACAGATAGCTCACACTGTATAATAATAGTAACGGGACACCACAGGCAGCTCCGTCTGTATAATAACAGTACACCACTGGCCACTATCCCTGTATAATTATAACAACAACAGTACAGTACAGTACAGGCCGCTCCACCTGTAAAACAATAACAGGAAACCCCAGACTGCTCCTCCTGTATAATAATAATAACAGGACAACATAGACTGCTCCCGCTGTATAACAACAACAACAACAACAGGACACCACAGGTAGCTCCCCCTGTATAATGAAAATAACAGGACACCACAGGCTGCTCCTCTTGTATAACAATAATAAGAGGACACCATAGGCTGATCCCGCTGTATAATAACAACAACAACAAAAGGAGACCACAGGCCACTTCCCCTGTATAATAATAATAGGACACCACAGGCTGCTCCACTTGTATAATAATAATAATAGTAATAATAACAACAACAAGAGAACACAGGCCACTTCCCCTGTATAATAATAATAGGACACCACAGGCTGCTCCCCCTGTATAATAATAATAATAATAATAATAATAACAGGACACCACAGGCTGCTCCCCCTGTATAATAACAACAACAGTGCACCACAGGCTGCTCCCCTGTATAATAACAGGACACCACAGGCTGCTCCTCCTGTACAATAATAATAACAACAAGACATCACAGGCCGCTACTTTTGTATAATAATAATAACAACAACAACAACAACAACAACAACAGGACACCACAGCCCCCCCCCCCCCTGTATAACAATAATAACAGGACACCACAGGTTGCTCCCCCTGTACAATAATATTAACAGACAACAGGCTGCTCCCCCTGTACAATAATATTAACAGACTACAGGCTGCTCCCCCTGTACAACAATAGTAACAGGACACAACAGGCTGCTACCCCTGTAAAATAATAACAGGACACCACAGGCTACTCCCCATGTATAATAATATTAACAGAACATCACAGGCTATTCCTCCTGTATAAAAATAATACCAGGACACCACAGGCTGCTCCTCATGTATAATAATAATAACAATAACAGGACACCGCAGGCGGCTCCCCCTGTATAATAATAACAACAACAACAACAGGACACCACAGGCTGCTCCCTCAGTATAATAACCACCACAGGCTGCTCATCCGTTATAATAATAATAGGACACCACAGGCTGCTCCTCCTATATAATAATAACAACAACAACAACAACTACAGGACACCACAGGCTGCTCCCTCAGTATAATAAACACCACAGGCTGCTCATCCGTTATAATAATAATAGGACACCACAGGTTGCTCCTCCTATATAACAACAACAACAACAACAGGACACCACAGGCTGCTCCCTCATTATAATAACCACCACAGGCTGCTCATCCGTTATAATAATAATAATAGGACACCACAGGTTGCTCCTCCTATATAATAACAACAAGACACCACACGCCGCTATTCCTGTATTATTATTATAATAATAATAATAATAATAAAGACACCACAGGCCGCTCCCCTTGTATAATAATAACAACAACAACAACAGGACACCACAGGCTGCTCCTCTTGTATAATAATAATACCAGGACACCACAGGCCACTATTCCTGTATAATAATAACAACAGGACACTACAGGCTGCTCCTGCTGTATAAAAATAATAATAACTGGACACCACAGGCTCCTCCTCCTGTATAATAACAACAACAACAACAGGACACCACAGGCTGCTCCTCTTAAATAATAATAACAACAGGACACCACAGACCGCTGCCCTGTAAAACAATAAAACAGGAAACCACAGGCCGCTCCTCCTGTATATTAATAATGACATGACACCAAAGGCTGCTCCCCCTATATAATAATAATAACAACAGGACACCACAGGACGCTCCTTTTGTAGAATAATAACAACAGGACACCACAGGCCGCTCTCCCTGTATAACAATATTAAAAGGCCACCACAGGCTGCTCCTCCTGTATAACAACAACAACAACAGGACAACATAGACTGCTCCCGCTGTATAATAGGACACCACAGGCTGCTCCCCCTGTATAACAATAACAACAGGGCACCACAGGCTGCTCCTCCTGTATTATAATAATAATAATAGGACACCACTGGCTGCTCCTCCTGTATAACAATAATAGCAGGACCTCACAGACCACTCCCTCTGTATTATAATAACAATAATAATAAGATACCACAGGTCGCTATCCCTGAATCATAATAACAACAACAACAACAACAGGTACACCACAGGCCACTCCCCCTTTATAACAATAATAACAGGACACCATAGGCTGCTCCCCCTGTATAATAATAATAATAATAATAATAATAATAATAATAACAATAACAACAAAGGGACACTACAGGCTGCTCGTCCTGTATACTAATAACAACAACAGGACACCACAGGCAACTACTCCTGTATAATAATAACAACTGGACGCCACAGGCTGCTCCACCTGTATTATAATAATAACAGGACACCACAGGCTGCTCCCTCTGACGCCATTACCTGATGGTAGCTGCTAGAACCGCGATTTAGAACCAACCATCACCTGATCTTCCTGTGTATGGAACGGAATGCAGTGACCGGAAGTAAGGTGGACCGCACAGGCCGGAAGTAGGGAATGATTGGCACAGGCTGCTTCCTAGCGTTTGGCCCTCCCATCCCATGCCCCGCCCTCAACTCCGCCCTATGTAATCACTATTACCGTACATGTCCTCAGTACAGGAGGCCGGCGGCCATTTTCTTGTAGACAAGGCCTGCGTCAGCTTCAGCAGCAACTATAGGTTCCCTGGCCGTGTAGTGACGTCAGGAGCGGCGGCCATTTTCCCCTGGTCTGAGCTCCGCCTTCCTTCTATCATTCCCACAAGGCAGCAGGAGCAGAGAGCAGCCATTGCTGTGTCTGGCAGCAGGTAATGATGTTATTATTATTATTATTCTATAGGCTGAGCAGCTCTGGTGTCAGGTTCTGTACTACAGGGGGAGCAGCCTCTGGTGCCTTGTTATAGTGCAGCTGGAGCAGCCTCTGGTGCTGCATTATCCCTGTACAGGTGGCTGACACTCTAGTGTCCTATTACTGTAATACAGGTGGCTCAGACCCCGCCGTTACCGTAATACAGGTGACGCAGACCCCGCCGTTACCGTAATACAGGTGGCGCAGACTCCACTGTTACCGTAATACATGTGACGCAGACCCCACTGTTACCGTAACCAGTGGCGTAACTACTGCCCCCGCAGTCCTCGCGGTGGCTTGGGGGCGAGGGGCTGCGGGGGCGCCACTGATTACAGCAGACTGACATGCGGACGAGCGCCCGCATGTCAGTCTGCTTTCTGCTTCCCGCCGCCGCTTGTTGGAGGGACACGGACGGCACAGCGTGTGCCTCCCTGTGTCCCTCCTGCATCATCTCCGGCGGCCGCGGGTCTAATAGGGGGAAGTGCCGTCCGTGAGCTCTAATTGGCTCACGGACGGCACTTCCCCCTATTAGACCCGCGGCCGCCGGAGATGATGCAGCAGGAGGGACACAGGAGAGGCGAGCTGTGCCCTCCGTGTCCCTCCAAAAAGCGGCGGCGGCACTGGGGGGAATATCTGGCACTGGGGGGATATCTGGCACTGGGGCATATATGGCACTGGGGGGGGGGATATCTGGCACTGGGGGGGATGTCTGGCACTGGGGCATATATGGCACTGGGGGGGAGATGTCTGGCACTAGGGGGGATATCTGGCACTGGGGCATATATGGCACTGGGGGGGGATGTCTGGCACTGGGGGGGATATCTGGCACTGGGGGGGGGATGTCTGGCACTGGGGCATATATGGCACTGGGGGGGAGATGTCTGGCACTAGGGGGGATATCTGGCACTGGGGCATATATGGCACTGGGGGGGATGTCTGGCACTGGGGGGGATATCTGGCACTGGGGGGGGGGGTGTCTGGCACTGTGGCATATATGGCACTGGGGGAGATGTCTGGCACTAGGGGGGATATCTGGCACTGGGGCATATATGGCACTGGGGGGGATATCTGGCACTGGGGGGGGATGTCTGGCACTGGGGGGGATATCTGGCACTGGGGGGGGGATGTCTGGCACTGTGGCATATATGGCACTGGGGGGGAGATGTCTGGCACTAGGGGGGATATCTGGCACTGGGGCATATATGGCACTGGGGGGGGGATATCTGGCACTGGGGGGGATATCTGGCACTGGGGGGGGATGTCTGGCACTGGGGCATATATGGCACTGGGGGGGAGATGTCTGGCACTAGGGGGGATATCTGGCACTGGGGCATATATGGCACTGGGGGGGGGGGGTATCTGGCACTGGGGGGGATGTCTGGCACTGGGGGGGATATCTGGCACTGGGGGGGATGTCTGGCACTGTGGCATATATGGCACTGGGGGGGAGATGTCTGGCACTAGGGGGGATATCTGGCACTGGGGCATATATGGCACTGGGGGGGGATGTCTGGCACTGGGGGGGATATCTGGCACTGGGGGGGGGATGTCTGGCACTGTGGCATATATGGCACTGGGGGGGAGATGTCTGGCACTAGGGGGGATATCTGGCACTGGGGCATATATGGCACTGGGGGGGGGATATCTGGCACTGGGGGGGGATGTCTGGCACTGGGGGGGATATCTGGCACTGGGGGGGGATGTCTGGCACTGGGGCATATATGGCACTGGGGGGGGATGTCTGGCACTGGGGCATATATGGCACTGGGGGGGATGTCTGGCACTGGGGGGGATATCTGGCACTGGGGGGGGGTGTCTGGCACTGGGGCATATATGGCACTGGGGGGGGATGTCTGGCACTGGGGGGGGATGTCTGGCACTAGGGGGGATATCTGGCACTGGGGGAATATCTGGCACGGGGAATATCTGGCACTGGGGGAATATCTGGCACTGGGGGGGAATATATGGCACTGGCGGCATATCTGGCACGGGGGGAATATCTGGCACTGGGGGCATATGTGGCACTGGGGGGAATATCTGGCACTGGGGGCATATGTGGCACTGGGGGGGGGTATATGTGTACCTGGCACATGGGGGGGGCTATATTTGGCATCGGGGGCATGTGAGTACCTGGCACCGTGGGGGAATATCTGGCACTGGGGACATATGTGGCACTGGGAGCACAGCCCTAGCAACAAGGACTACCTCCTAGCAACGAGCATGACACCCAGTGCATGAAACACCTGACAACGAGCATGACACCCAGTGCATGAAACACCTGGCAACGAGCATGAAACCCCTGACAACGAGAAGGTAATTGAAAAGTAATTAGAAGCCTTACTGTAGGACTTAATGTGTAATGGGCATTACGGTGTGTGGCATAATGTATCACGGACATTGCGGTGTGTGTCATAATGTGTCACAGGCATTACGGTGTATGGTATACTATATCACGGGCATTGTGATATGTGGTATAATGTCTCAGGGTCATTGCAGTGTGTGGCATAATGTATCACGGACATTGCGGTGTGTGTCATAATGTGTCAGGCATTACGGTGTGTGGTATACTATATCACGGGCATTGTGGTATGTGGTATAATGTCTCAGGGTCATTGCAGTGTGGCATAATACATAACGGGCATTGCGGTGTGTGGCATAGGGTATAACGGGCAGGGCATTGCGGTATGTGTCACAGGCATTACGGTGTATGGTATACTATATCACGGGCATTGTGGTATAATGTCTCAAGGTCATTGCGGTGTGTGTCATAATGTGTCACAGGCATTGTATGTGCTATAATGTATCAGGGGCATTGCAGTGTGTAGCATAATGTATAACGGGCATTGCGATTCCTGTCATAATGTGTCGGGGGCATTACGGTGTGTGGCATAATGTGTCACAGGCATTACGGTGTGTGGCATAATGTGTCACAGGCATTACGGTGTGTGGCATAATGTGTCGGGGGCATTATGGTGTGTGGCATAATGTGTCATGTGCATTATTGTGTGTGGAATAATGTCTAAGGGCCATTGCAGTATGTGGCATAATGTATACTGGGCATTACTATAATGAGGAAAAATGACAAATAATGTAAGGGGCATGAATCAGGATTATTTTTCTTTCCTGTGGTGGCTAATGTCTGGGCATGCAGGATGCAAAACTGGGGTATAAGGTAGTCTTTTCCTGCAATACCACGCCCCTTTATGAGAAACCACGCCCATTCCAACAAAACCACGCCCCTTTTTTGCAGCGGACGCCTTCGGCGCGCGCATATTTATCCCTTTCTTGCTCCCAATTATGCGGCGAGTTGGGGGGGGGGGCGCCAAAGAATTTTTTGGCTTGGGGGAGAAAAATTTTCTAGTTACGCCACTGACCGTAACGCAGGTGGTGCAGACCCCACCGTTACCGTAATACAGGTGGCGCAGACCCCGCCGATACCGTAATGCAGGTGAAGCAGACCCCGCCGTTACCATGATACAGGTGGCGCAGACCCCGCCATTACCGTAATACAGGGGGAGCAGACCCCGCCGTTACTGTAATACAGGTGGTGTAGACCCCGCTGTTACCGTAATACAGGTGGCGCAGACCCCGTCGTTACTGTAATACAGGTGGTGCAGACCCCGGTGTTACCGTAATACAGGGGTAGCATCCTGTGCTATTATAGTATACAGGAGGAGCAGCCTGTGTTGTCATAATATACAGTTGTAGCATCCTGTGCTGTCATGGTATACAGGAGGAGCGGCCTGTTTTGTCATAATATACAGGGGTAGAATCTTGTGCTGTCATAGTGTACAGGTGGGGCGGCCTGTGTTGTCATAATATACAGTTGTAGCATCCTGTGGTGTCATAATATACAGGGGTATCATCCTGTGCTGTCATAGTATACAGGTGGAGCGGCCTGTGTTGTCATAATATACAGGGGTAGCATCCTGTGCTGTCATAATATACAGAGGGAGCAGCCTGTGGTGTCCTGTTATTATTATTATTATACAGGGTGATCAGCCTGTGGTGTGCTGTTATTATTATACAGGAGGAGCAGCCTGTGGCATCCTGTTGATATTATTATTATTATTATACAGGAGGAGCAGCCTGTGGTGTCCTGTTATTATTGTTATACAAGAGGAGCAGCCTGTGGCATCCAGTTATTTTTATTATACAGGGGGAGCGACTTGTGGTGTCCAATTATTATTATTCTACAGGAGGAGCAGCCTGTGGTGTCCAGTTATTATTATTATTATTATTATTATTATTTTTATTATACAGGAGAAGTATCCTGTGGTGTCCTGTTGTTATTTTTATACAGGGGGAGCGGCCTGTAGTGTCATGTTGTTATTATACAGATGGAGCGGCTTGTGGTTTCCTGTTATTATTATTATTATTATTATTATTATACAGGGGGAGCAGCCTGTGGTGTCCTGTTATTATTATTATACAGGGGGAGCAGCCTGTGGTGTACTATTATTATTGTTTCTCTAGCATCCATAAGGGATATTGGGGTAATCTAGTACGATGGGGTATAGATGGGATCCAAAGGAGCCAGTACACTTTAAATTTTTTCCACTGGGTGTGCTGGCTCCTCCCCTCTATGCCCCTCCCACAGGCAGTGTAGAAAATGTGCCCTCAGGAGAGGATGCCACTCTGGGGATCCAGAGAGTTTTCTTTAGTTTCTTTTCAATCTTTGTTATTTTCTGTATACTGTATACCGGAGATGGGTAACAGTATACCTGCACCGTGGGAGTTAGGAGGGGGGCGGGTGCGGTCACCGGCCTTGCGAGGTGTCAGGGCCGCTTCCCCGCTGCAGGATCACCGTCCTGAGAGGTTGTTGTACAGCAGGCACTGCGCCTTAGCGGTCACAATCGCCGCACACCCCTAATAGTAGCCTGAAGGTGACGAATGTGGTGATTACAAACCGCGGCCCCGCTAGGGGGGTCTCCCGGTTCATGGTGCTGCAAACACGCAGGGGTGTCATATGGGACCCTCCTGGGGCAGACCCACTATAGCCGCCTGTGTACACTGGCAAGCAGTAGTGGAAACAGGTATTTATATTATGTTTCTCTTACGTCCTGTTATTATTATTATTATACAGGGTGATCAGCCTGTGGTGTGCTGTTATTATTATACAGGAGGAGCAGCCTGTGGCATCCTGTTGTTATTATTATTATTATACAGGAGGAGCAGCCTGTGGTGTCCTGTTATTATTGTTATACAAGAGGAGCAGCCTGTGGCATCCAGTTATTTTTATTATACAGGGGGAGCGACTTGTGGTGTCCAATTATTATTATTCTACAGGAGGAGCAGCCTGTGGTGTCCAGTTATTATTTATTATTATTATTATTATTTTTATTATACAGGAGAAGTATCCTGTGGTGTCCTGTTGTTATTTTTATACAGGGGGAGCGGCCTGTAGTGTAATGTTGTTATTATACAGATGGAGCGGCTTGTGGTTTCCTGTTATTATTATTATTATTATTATTATTATTATACAGGGGGAGCAGCCTGTGGTGTCCTGTTATTATTATTATACAGGGGGAGCAGCCTGTGGTGTACTATTATTATTGTTTCTCTAGCATCCATAAGGGATATTGGGGTAATCTAGTACGATGGGGTATAGATGGGATCCAAAGGAGCCAGTACACTTTAAATTTCTTCCACTGGGTGTGCTGGCTCCTCCCCTCTATGCCCCTCCCACAGGCAGTGTAGAAAATGTGCCCTCAGGAGAGGATGCCACTCTGGGGATCCAGAGAGTTTTCTTTAGTTTCTTTTCAATCTTTGTTATTTTCTGTATACTGTATACCGGAGATGGGTAACAGTATACCTGAACCGTGGGAGTTAGGAGGGGGGGAGTGGTCACCGGCCTTGCGAGGTGTCAGAGTCGCTTCCCCGCTGCAGGACCACCATCCTGAGAGGTTGTTGTACAGGAGGCACTGCGCCTTAGCGTTCACAATCGCCGCACACCCCTAATAGTAGCCTGAATGTGACGAATGTGGTGATTACAAACCGCGGCCCCACTAGGGGGGTCTCCCGGTTCATGGTGCTGCAAACACGCAGGGGTGTCATATGGGACCCTCCTGGGGCAGACCCACTATAGCCGCCTGTGTACACTGGCAAGCAGTAGTGGAAACAGGTATTTATATTATGTTTCTCTTACGTCCTAGAGGATGCTGGGGTCCATTTAGTACCATGGGGTATAGACGGGTCCTTTGGGAGCCACTGGCACTTTAAGAGTTTAATAGTGTGTACTGGCCCCTCCCTCTATGCCCCTCCTACCAGACTCAGTTTAGAAAATGTGCCCGGAGGAGCCGGTCACAGCTAGGGGAGCTCCTAGGAGTTTTTCTAGTTTTAGTATTTTCTAAGAGTTTGTTAGGTACAGGCAGGCTGCTGACAACAGTCTCTCTGCTTCGTGGGACTTAGGAGGGGGGGTAGGAACCAACTCTAGAAGTTAATGGTTCTCTATCTCCGCTGACAGGACACTGAGCTCCTGAGGGTGCTGATCGCAAGCCCACGAGGTGACCGCTCTCTCCCGCAGCACGGCCGCCACCCCCTAACAGAGCCAGAAGAAAGAAGAGTGGTGATTATAACGCCGGTGCCCCGGGAAACGGGTCGCCGTGAGAATGGCGGCACAAGGGTGGGAGCACAGCTCTGACAGGCTGTTCTCCGGAAGGCTCAGCGGACACACGGTGTTAGGCGCAGTGAGGGGCGTCCTGGGCCAGCCATATACCCTACACTGGTCAAAATAACTTTCAAGGTCTAATCCACTGTTTGCTGCAGAAATATCTCAGACCAGTATAATTTCTAAGTGCGGGAAGACGCGCCATTACAGGGGGCGGAGCTTCTCCTCATAGCGGATCCAGCACTCACCAGCGCCATTTTCTCCCTGCAGATCATAGGAACAGAACGCTGCCCTCCACATAAATCCAGCATACCTCTGCGGTACCAGGGTGTTATAGACAGGGAAGGGGGGGGGGGGGGGGGGGGGTGATTATAGTACTGAGTACCCTATTAAGGGCAGTTAGTCAGCCCCGGGCCTTTATCATAATAACTACCTACAGGGGCGCTGTGTGGCTGGCTCCTTATACTCTGTGACTCTCTGTCTCTGTGTGTAAATATGTATATCTCACATAATCATATCTAGGGACTCTGAGTCTTGTGCTGCAGAGTGTGTATCTTCTACCGGGGAGTCTATAGTCTATACTATCCTCAAAACTGTACTGATCAGGCTTCTGGGGCAGAACCCCCAGGGGTGGCCTCAGCAAGGTGTACTATACCGTATTTTTATACACATATATCCCATACTGGGAAGGAGCCACAGCTGTGCCTCTCACCCCAACTCTGTACCCTAGAAAGCGTAGCCTTGCCCAAATAATGCATATGAGGGGTGTAACATAAGATTGAGGCTATTAGGGATGAGGAATCTTATTAAAAATAATTTGACTGTCGAATTGTCAAATGTCGAAACGGATCCAACGTTTTTTTGTCGAAAACGTGTTGAATTGTCGAATCCAATTTAACAATGTTTTTTCGTCGAAAGAGCCCCGGTTTCGACAATACGAAGGATTCGACACCAATTGAATACACCCATATTTCATATCCCTAAAGAGTGTCTAAATTGTCAAAGAGGGTTGTGTTACCTATCCATAAGGTACAACCTCCATAAGGGATTGGGCTGATCGCAGATTGAGACTACACTCTAATACTGTACATACAGGTGTAACTCAGTAACTTGGTCAGGCTCCTTACTTGATGATTTAGGTTCTAGGTATGACTGTGACATTTCCTTGTTTCTATGTCACATACAGGATTCTACAGACTTCTCGGCTGGTGGCCGTGATGGAGTTTGGCCTGCATGACGCAGGGTCTTCTGTCCTGGCGGCTTAGACATGCAGGGGACGGTGGCGACACCAATGGACTGCGGATACAGAGTAAGGTATGGCGAGTCTGTCCTTCACAGGTGAGACCCTGGTGGGGACGTGCTGTATACCTAACTATCCCAGCCGACTGTGGGTAAGTCGACATGTCTTCCTTCAGTACTAACCAGAATATTGTATCCTCCGCATACACTGCAACACATTTGAACCGCAAGGGTTACACATAAATCCAAGGGTTCCTCCACTTCCTTTAGAGGACATTGGGGAAAATCCAGAAAACCTGCACCGCCAGGTTCCCAGGGACAGATTCGGGTTCTGCCTTCTCAAAGCCTTCGGTTTGATGGTGGACCTCGCTGCCCTGGGGATCAGGCAGGTGGGGGAAATGGTTTCACTCAAACATCCCGGTGATATCATGCCTAGGCCGCTAGAATGAGTTAGGTTGCCAAGGGAGTGGACTAGAGTTTCTAGTTTTCCCGCCTCACGGATTCTTCGGGATTACTAGCTTCTCAGGCGAAGGGTACGATATTGCTGGTAGATATTCAAACATTTTACAAACAAATGTCGTTATCCGGTTCCACCTCATGTCCTGTACTGGCTCAACTAGGACTCTAAACTTCAGCAAAGCCAACTTTGACATGATGAAGGAAGCATTGAGGGACATTGAATGGGAAATCTGTTTCAAGGAAAAAATAGGATTTTAATACCTACCGGTAAATCCTTTTCTCTTAGTCCGTAGAGGATGCTGGGGACATTCAAAGAACCATAGAACCATGGGGTATAGACGGGATCCGCAGGAGACATGGGCACTTTAAGACTTTTAAGGGGCGTGAACTGGCTCCTCCCTCTATATCCCTCCTCCAGACCTCAGTTATAGGAACTGTGCCCAGGGTGGCTGCAGACCGCTCACCTACTAGAGGGCCGCAGGTTCGGGATTCAGAATTGGATCCTCCTAACCACGGATGCAAGTCTCAGAGGTTGGGGAGCAGTCACCCAAGGGGAAAACTTCCAAGGAAAGTGGTCAAGTCTGGAATCCATCCTCCCAATAAACATTCTGGAACTAAGGGCTGTGTAGAACGGTCTTCTACAAGCGGCACATCTTCTGAAAGATCAGGCCATTCAGGTTCAGTCGGACAATGTAACGACTGTGGCCTACATAAACCAACAAGGCGGAACGAAGAGCAGAGCTGCAATGTCAGAGGTAACAAGAATCATCCTCTGTGCGGAAAAGCACGAAGTGGCGCTGTCAGCGATCTTCATCCAGGAGAGTGGGGCCTCCACCCAGAGGTGTTCGCAGAGGTGACAAGTCTTTGAGGCATACCTCAAATAGACAAAATGGCCTCCCGCCTCAATAAGAAGCTAGGGAGGTACTGTTCCGGGTCGAGAGACCCACAAGCAGTGGCAGTGGACGCCCTGGTAACTCCGTGGGTGTTCCAGTCAGTGTATGTGTTCCCTCCACTTCCACTCAACCGAAGGATTCTCAAACTAATAAAAAGAACAAGAGTTCAGGCAATCCTCATTGCTCTGGACTGGCCAAGAAGGGCTTGGTACGTGGATCTTCTGGAGTTACTGCTGGAAGATCCAAGGCCTCTTCCTCTTTGAGAGGACCTTCTACAACAGGGGCGGTTCGCTTATCAAGACTTACCGCGGCTACGTTTGACGGCATAGAAATTGAACGCCAGATCTTAGCTCGGAAGGGCATTCCGAACAAGGTTATTCCTACCCTGAAACAGGCTAGGAAAAGAGTAACGTCTAAACATTACCATCGAATTTGCAAAAAGTACATGTCTTGGTGTGAATCCAAGTAGTTTCCTACGGTGGAGTTTCAACTAGGGCGTTTTCTCCTCTTTCTGCAAGCAGGTGTGGATGTTGGCCTGCGTTTGGGCTACATTAAAGTCCAGATTTCGGCTTTGTCCATTTTCTTCCATAAACAATTGGCTGTCCTCCCTGAGGTTCAGACTTTCTTAAAAGGGGTTCTGCTCATCCAGCCTCCCTTTGTGCCTCCTACGGCACCTTGGGATCTTAATGTGGTGTTGCAGTTCCTCCAGTCGGATTGGTTCGAACCTTTACAGGAGGTTGAAGTCAAATTTCTCACTTGGAAGGCAGTCACACTTTTGGCATTGGCATCTGCTAGACGTGTGTCGGAATTGGGGGCATTGTCCTGCAAGAGCGCCTACTTGATTTTTCAGGAAGATAGAGCTGAGCTCAGGATGCGTCAGCAATTTCTGCCGAAGGTTGTGTCGGCTTTTCATATCAACCAACCTATTGTGGTGCCAGTGGCTACTGACTCCTCAATTACTTCAAAATCCTTGGATGTTGTGAGGGCTTTGAAGATTTATGTGAAGAGAACTTCTCGTCACAGAAAGTCGGACGCTCTGTTTGTCCTGTATGATCCCAACAAGATTGAGTGTCCTGCTTCTAAGCAGACGATTTCTCGCTGGATCAGGTTTACTATCCAGTATGCTTATTCTATGGCAGGCTTACAGTGTCCAAAATCTGTTAAGTCCCACTCTACTCGTAAAGTGGGTTCTTCCTGGGCGGCTGCCCGGGGTGTCTCGGCTTAACAACTTTGCAGAGCAGCTACTTGTTCTGGGTCGAACACGTTTACTAAGTTCTACAGTTTCGATACTTTGGCCTCTGGGGAACTAAAGTTTGGTCAAGCGGTTCTGGAGGAACCTCAGCCCTCTCCCTCCTGTACTGGGAGCTTTGGTACATCCCCATGGTACTAATGTGGACCCCAGCATCTTCTAGGACGTAAGAGAAAATAGGATTTTAATTACCTACCGGTAAATCCTTTTCTCGTAGTCTGTAGAGGATCCTGTGCTTCGTATTGGTTCAGTATTGTTGGTTCAGCCGTTGCTGGCTTGTTTTAAGCTGGTTAGCTTGGTTTTTCTGTTGTTATGTGTGAGCTGGTGTGAATCTCACCACTGCCACTACTATATATATTTCCTTTTCTCAAAGTATGTCCGTCTCCTCGGGCACAGTTTCTAGACTGGATCTGGTAGGAGGGGCCTAGAGGAAGGAGCCAGCCCACACCAATAAACTCTTAAAGTGTCCATGGCTCCCAAGGGACCCGTCTATACCCCATGGTACTAATGTGGACCCCGGCATCCTCTACGGACTAAGAGAAAAGGATTTACCGGTAGGTAATTAAAATCCCATTATTACTATTATTAATTTTATTATATGTAGTTGTGGGGATTGAAAATATTGCTCAAATTCTAGGATATATTAAAGCAGAGACCAAAATATCCATGGCATGTGTAACAGATGATAATTGGAGCAGAATGAAGCAAATGTATATCACACTCCTGGGAGTGTCACTGTGAAGTCACTTATATCTATAATAATAATATAGGGACATGACTGGGAAGGTGAGGGGATCTGGGTGTGTCACAGTGGCATCACGTATATCTATAGTCATAGTCCAGGGACATAACTGGGGAGGTGAGGGGATCTGGGAGTGTCACAATGACATCACATATCTATAGTCATAGTACAGGGACATGACTGGGGAGGTGAGGGGATCTGGGAGTATTTTCAGTGATATTGATGTCTCCCCCATTTCGCAGGCTTACACAGTAGTAAGGAAGACATCCAGTGAGTGTGAGACACCCAGCAGCCGTCCCTGTGTGTTAGTAGGACTGAGAAGGACACAGAGCCCCATTACGGTGCCTCCATCTCACTCACTGATGAGAGACACAGTGACAAGAAGATCCTGGAACTCACCAACAAGATCATTCAGCTGCTGACTGGAGAGGTAACTGCTGGGAATGAGACATTATACAGTAACACCAGGGGATGTGTCTGGGTGATGACTGGAGAGGTGACTGCTGGGAATGGAGCATTATACAGTAACACCAGGGGGACGTGTCTGGGTGATGACTGGAGAGGTGACTGCTGGGAAAGGGGCATTATACAGTAACACCAGGGGATGTGTCTGGGTGATGACTGGAGAGGTGACTGCTGGGAATGGGAAATTATACAGTAACACCAGGTGACGTGTGTGGGTGATGACTGGAGAGTTGACTGTTGGGAATGGGACATTTTACAGTAACACCAAGGGACGTGTCTGGGTGATGACCGGAGAGGTGACTGCTGGGAATGGGGCATTATACAGTAACATCGGGGATGTGTCTGGGTGATGACTAGAGAGGTGACTGCTGGGAATGGGACATTATACAGTAACACCAGGGGATGTGTCTGGGTGATGACTGGAGAGGTGACTGCTGGGAATGGGGCATTATACAGTAACACCAGGGGATGTGTCTGGGTGATGACTGTATCACTGTGTGTGTCAGGTTCCTATAAGGTGTCATGATGTCACTGTCTATGTCTCCATGCAGGAGGGGGAGTATATAGAGGAACACAGGGGTCTGTACAACGACGTGATAATGGAGAATCACCGGCCCACATCACTGGGTAAGAGTAGACTGTCATGTAATGTACAGGGGAGAGCAGGTATGGGGGCCCCCTATATACACACATCATCTGATAATCGCATATATACACTGTACTCAGTCACTGTGTGTCTCCTACAGATGGGCCCAGTAACAGAGATACCCCAGAGAGGTGTCCCCGTCCTCTGTATTCCCAGGATTGTACAGAGGAGAATCACAGGATCCCACAGGAGGATCAGGTAGGTGGGATTTAGGGTCTCCCCAATATACCAAAGTGACTGTCACTATATGATATGTAGAGAAGCTGTGTGTTTTATACACTGATATTATACTATTTCACCTCAGTCTAATCTGACTGTATGCAAATGTCATTATAGTGTTTCTTGGTTTTTTTTTAAGGTACGTCTGTCTGATATTAAAACAGAAGATATAGAGGGAGAAGAAGAGACGTATGTGACTGATATAAAGGCAGAAGATATAGAGGGAGAAGAAGAGACGTATGTGACTGATATAAAGGCAGAAGATATAGAGGGAGAAGAAGAGACGTATGTGACTGATATAAAGGCAGAAGATATAGAGGGAGAAGAAGAGATGTATGTGACTGATATAAAGGCAGAAGATATAGAGGGAGAAGAAGAGACGTATGTGACTGATATAAAGGCAGAAGATATAGAGGGAGAAGAAGAGACGTATGTGACTGATATAAAGGCAGAAGATATAGAGGGAGAAGAAGAGACGTATGTGACTGATATGAAGGGAGAAGAAGAGACGTATGTGACTGATATGAAGGCAGAAGATATAGATGGAGAAGAAGAGACGTATGTGACTGATATAAAGGCAGAAGATATAGAGGGAGAAGAAGAGACGTATGTGACTGATATAAAGGCAGAAGATACAGAGGGAGAAGAAGAGACGTATGTGACTGATATAAAGGCAGAAGATATAGAGGGAGAAGAAGAGACGTATGTGAGGGGTGATCAGCAGTGTAAGGAGGAGGAGATCCCTACAGATATCAGCACAGGTGAGTAATAAACACTTATTACAGAAGTCACATATTCTCATTGCTCAGTCACTACAGCAATCTCTTATTCTACACCCTCCTCCGCCATCAGCCCTGTTCTCAGTTAGGTGTTTATAACACAAGGCTATCAATGACAAACATCACATGTAGAGAGTTATTACATACAACACTATAATGTTATTAAAAGTAACAAGCAGAAGTTTATTATTAGTGATTATATATAAATGTGTATATATGTATGTATATAATATAATTAGTATTGTTTTTTGTGGAGTGTCTAATTTATATGCATTTTGTTAGATGATGCAGGTATGAAACATTTTCTGCTATACAGTAGACCTGAGATCACCAAATACAATTCGTATAAGATTCAGAAATAAAATTAAATTTGAATCTAGAACTTCAAGTAAAACAGATTAAGAGCTTATCACAAGTACATATCTGTATAATCATAAGACAAGCATTTTGCACTTGTTTGTCACCCTTGCATGGGCGGACTTGTTCTTATCCACTGCCAATTCACTCTAAATACAAATTGCGTACACCAACGCGTTTTGTCAATAGTGACTTCTTCAGGGGTGTTTTCTGTTAAAGGCTTTATCCTCAAATATCAATTGTGTAGATTTTAAATAATTGTGTAACCTTCAGACGGTAATTGTGGACTTGTTCATGATGAACACATTCCTAATTACTTGTGAATAATAGTTCCTGCTCTGTGCAGTTCTGAGGTTATGACTTTAGGGAATGTAATGGCCAGATACAGTATTGCTCAATCTAAGGTCTCCCAGTAGCCTTACTACATACATAAATGTGTCTTGCACTCACTATAATAACTAACAATAATAAACAGTGGAGTTTTAGTTCATGTATTGCTCAGTGCATTTAAGCCTGCAGCGCCTGACAAGGGACCTCACTATACTGCAGGTGCTACTCTATTGCTCAAAATAATTACCATAAAAACAGCTATCACATTAGTGTTAAACTTTAGGTTTGCTCTCAGCGGCGGAACAGTGGCTGAAAGGCTTGGATAGATTTTCAGAGCACCAGTCTGACGTGCCACCACAACTCACGTGGCCCTCCAATTCACCAGATCTGGGACTGCTTGGCTGGGTCCGGCATTGTACTGTTGCTGCAGTTCCTGATGCGTTTGGAATGATTGGTGGTTGCTAGGCGCCCTAAATGCCTGTGGTCCCGATTTGTCATGATCTACTTTCGCCCACTGTTCCGCCGCTGAGATTCTTGGTGTCCAGGCTTATTCCACTGTAGATGGATACTACTCACTGTCTACAAGGGATCACCAACAAACAAATGCCGGTCTCGGCCACAATCAATGGCTCCCTTTTGCCAGTTGCATCACGTGCACGACCCATGGTTCCATCTGAAAATGAAACAATGTCTCAACAAATTTGCATTGTATCAATACCTCTGGCATTCACAATGAGCATCCAGTAGTTTTAGTGTCACCATCTACACGCTTGTGCACGTCCCGTGTCATTAATATACCCGGTGGAACCGCCCATGTCGCCATCCGTCGCTCACTCCAGTACATCAAAGTGACGTCATCTGACACACGCTACATCCGGGGACACGGAGAGAACCTCGTCCACGTGACCTATAGTAATCAATGGGGACAAAAGTATCAAGTAACCTGCCAACAAAACAGTGTAACACCGGTCAAATTCTATCCTCTTAGATATATATATATGTTCCTGTGGCAGGATCCACAGGTTATCCACAGGATAACATTGGGATATGATGACGTGACAGCGGATTTGCAACAAACGGTCAAAGCTTTCAGCCTCCCAGTATGCAACGGGCCTGTCCATATATCTCTGCCTCCTGGCTCAGGCAAATCAGTTTTTCTCCGGCTGGTTCCACAGGTTATCCACAGGATAACATTGGGATATGCCGGAGGGACAGCGGAAATAGCACCAAACAGTCACGAGCTTTCTGGCCTCCCATGATGCATCGGGGCTCTTCCATATAATCCCGCCCACTGACTCAGTCAAATCAGTTTTTTGTTTGGTGCGGCAAGAGCCGGACCATGGTCACAGGGCTGCTGTTAGGGCAGCCCTAAGCTTTTATTATTTTATTTTTATAGTCTTACTATGTTTTGAGTGATCTTTCTTAACAGCATCTTAAACGCATGCTAGAAAGAGTCGCTCCAACAACTCTCCACCGGGTCGCAACAATGCTTACCTTTGCGGTACAGTGCTGTCTTGGCGGGCGTCTGTGACGGATGTTCTAGCAGGTCCAGCAGACGTAACCAGGCTGTGGCCGGAGCATGGGGAGAAGGTAAGGCATCGGTTTCCTTTTACTAGGGGTTTCCGGACATATTGGAGGAGACTACAAACAGTGGTTGATGCGCCGCCACTCTTAAGTGCAACAGCGCTACGCTTTAGGGACCATAGGCGCCAGGACTAGGTTGAGGCTGCGATCCCTAGAGTTTATGTCAACAAGGGGAGTCAGACGCTCTCCTGGTTGCCCCTCCCACCAGTTCATGACCAGTTTCCGTGCATCTCCCGTCCATGAACTGATGACCTCACTTCCCTCTCAGACGCTACAACGAGGGTACTCGGTCGCAGCTTGGGCCGCTGCGATGGTGTACACTAGAGTTTCCGCCTAGACCGGATCGCAGACAGGATCGTCTGCATATACGTATCGTTCACTGAGCGTCTGTGTCCGTTATTGAGCGTCTGTGTCTCTCATCAGTTACCGGAGCGGTAGTGTACACTAGTAGCGTCTGAATCTACTCAGCGTCTTTCGAGCGTATTGATAGATCATGGAAGTGGGGTGTGTCTCCCTGTATCCCACTCTACTGAGTAAGGGTTATACAGTAATAAGATTCTATCTACTTGTTAGTATGAATTGTTCATTTTGGTACATATTGCATATGAGGCCTGTACAGTACTGTTGTTTTCTACTAAAATGTCTGAAAAACTTGTTATAAGAGCTGTTAAAACATAAATACACTAATTGTACTCCTACTTACTTGTAAAGTAATTGTTTGTGGTTGATTATATTCTCATATGACAAAGTTTAATATTTAACATGTGACTGACTGCTAGTATGATTGCTGACTTTTTATATGTTGTCAGTTTTATTCTGAACCTCAATTCAGGTGCACGGTTGTGGTCAGATTGATTTCACTTATATATATTTGTGTGTGTGTGTGTGTGTGTGTGTGTGTGTGTGTGTGTGTGTGTGTGATTCTCAGTCACAAATTGTGTAGTTGGTAAACGCTGAAAAATTGACTGTCTGTGAGCGGCAAAAGTGACGAGGATAATTTATCAGGCACTCCTACATCCTTAACATGTTTATCTTGTAAAACGGGGATTTTAGAAGGAATGGAACAGTTTATTACTTATGATGGGTTATGTACAAACTGTTATGCACATCGGCAAAGTAAAAAGCAGGCTCCGGTTCAACAACCAGTAGAGCCATCATGGAGTATGTTCGCGCAGACCTTGTCTGCAATATTGGACAGATTAACTCCTGCAGTTCCACCCCAGGGAATAGGTTACACTATTAACCCATACATGCAGCTCCCTCCTTATGGTTTGGTTCCAGTAGCTTCTACAAGTAGCCAGGCTGTTAGGACCAGGGTAGATACATCCATGTTGCAGACTACACAAGATGATACAACAGATGAGGATACAGTGTATTCTAATACCCCATATGATGATCAGTCTGAGAGTTTTAGCTCAGAGGATATAGCTGAGCTTATTGATGCAATGAAGGCTATTCTCTCTTTGGAGGAATCAGCCAAGACAGTGTCAAAATCTAAAGCACCTGTGTTTAAACAAACAAAGACAGTTAGGACTGAATTTCCAGTATCAGAAGATCTGACGGAAATGATGGAAGAACCTTGGGCTACACCTGGTAAAAAATATAAGATTCCGAAAAAATGGGATTCTTATTATCCTTTTACAGCTGCGGATTGTTCAAAAAGAGAAGTTCCTCCTAAAGTAGATGCACATGTTGTGCGACTTGTGCGTAAATCTGTTTTACCATTGCCGTCTACTTCACTGACTGATGTTACAGATAGAAGAATAGATGGTTTATTGAAAAATATTTTTTTCTCTCTCGGGGGCTGTAGTAAGGCCAGCTATGGCTTCAGCCTGGATGACGAGAGCGATGGTAGAATGGGTGGAGAAACTAGAAAAAGGCCTCTCCCCTTCCACAGGGGAGGCGGAATCTCTTTTAGGCCGTATAAAACAAGCTGCGCAATATTTGGAAGAAGCAGCACTTGATATGGGTACAATTGCTTCTAACGCATCAGCCTTGACAGTAGCTGCTCGCAGAGCAGTTTGGCTACGTACTTGGAAAGCGGATGCAGAATCCAAGAAGGTTCTGGAAGCTCTGCCTTTCGCTGGTGATATTCTGTTTGGAAAACAATTGACAGATATTCTAGAATCGGAAGCTGAATCCAAGAAGGTCAGACTTCCGGTTAGTTATTATAACCCTAAGACTAGGGGTTTGAAATTTCTGCCATTTCGATGACAAGGCAGAGCAAAAGGGAAAGAGGAACCTAAGCAGCCCCAGTTCAATAAGTCAACTAGGGGTAGGAAGCAGTGGGCCAATAGACGGCCGGTTTCCAAGCCAGAACAGAAGCCATCAGTCTGAGGGTACTGGCCTCCAGCTGGAGGATTCCAGGGTTGGGGGCCGACTCCTTCAATTTGCACATATATGGCAGCAGTCGACGACAGATGCTTGGGTGCAGAAGGTGGTATCTCTCGGTTATGGTTTCCCCTTCAAGAGGCAGCCTCCTCAAAGGTTTTTTTGCACCAGTCCGTCTCGAATAGATTCGAAGGCAGTGCCCTGCAGGAAGCGGTTCAGAAATTGCTTCAGTCTGGTGTAATTATCCCAGTACCCCCGACACAATGGGGACAGGGGTTTTACTCCAATCTATTTTTGATGCAGAAGCCAAATGGGTCATTCCGACCCATTCTCAATCTCAAAATGTTAAACAAATACATTTGGTTTCCAAGGTTCCACATGGAGACATTATGCTCCATAGTTTTGGCCATGGAACCGGGAGATTACATGGTATCTCTGGATATACAGGATGCTTACCTACATGTGCCTATAGCACAGTCTCATCAGTGTTACCTCCGGTTTGCCATCCTCCAGCAACATTTTCAGTTCCAGGCTTTGCCCTTCGGGCTAGCAACAGCCCCCAGGGTGTTAACCAAAATTATGGTGGTTATGGCAGCTTATCTCCTCAAGCAGGGGATAAGAATATTTCCATACCTTGACAATCTTTTAATCCTAGCACAATCTCAGGAATTACTTTTGAGCCATCTTCAACAGACAATAGTTTGTCTACAAAGACACGGGTGGCTCATAAACTGGGAAAAGTCGTCTGAGTCCGTCACAACGGATGGTTCATTTGGGGGCCATATTGGATTCAGGTCTAGAGAGAATTTTGTTACCATGGAAAAAGATATCGAAGGTGCAAGTAATGACTCTGGAGTTGCTGCAGTCAGACTATATCAGTCCATGCAGCAATGTGACTGATGAGTCTGATGGTGTCTACCTTCGACATGGTGGAATATGCACAATTCCACTCCAGACCTCTACAGCATCTCATTCTGACCCGATGGAACGGAAGACATCAGACAATAAAAAGACAGATGATTAATATTCCAGTAGACGTAAGAAGGTCTCTAGCTTGGTGGCTACAGACAGACCATCTAAGCAAGGGGAGACCTTTTTTGGGTAACAGATTGGCAAATCCTGACAACAGATGCCAGTCTTCAGGGCTGGGGAGCGATGTTCGAAAGCCTCTGGTTCCAGGGAAAATGGACCATAAGGGAAAGTCGCCTGCCAATAAATCTGTTGGAAATAAGGGCCATATACATGGCTCTAGTTCAGGCAAAGGACAGTCTGCAAGGAAGACCAGTCCAGATCCGTTCAGACAATGCTACAGCGGTAGCGTACCTCAATCATCAGGGAGGAACTCACAGCAAAAGATTGATGGAGGAAGTAACTCACATACTAAGGTGGGCAGAGCTCCATCTCCCAGCATTGTCAGCAGTGTTTGTTCCAGGAGTGCTGAACTGGGAAGCGGATTTTCTCAGTCGACAACCATTCAGGAAACCGAATGGGCATTATACCCAGAAGTGTTTCAGACCATAGTAAACAGATGGGGGTTGCCAGAGATAGATCTCATGGCATCCCATCTGAACAACAAAGTTCCGATATACGGATCAAAAACAAAGGATCCCGGAGCAATCCTTGTAGACGCACTGTCAGTGAATTGGGAGTTTTGTTTTGCATATCTGTTTCCTCCAGTCTCCCTGTTACCCAGGGTAGTGAGGAAAATAAAGCAAGCAAAGGGAGCCATAATTGTAATAGCTTGGCCCAGAAGGCATTGGTACACAGATCTGCTAAGGATGTCCGTGGAAGCTCCAATACTGCTCCCTCAACGTCCAGATCTACTAATGCAGGGTCCTTGTTATCACAGTCATCTGGATTGTCTGTCTTTGACGGCATGGCTGTTGAGACCTCTATATTAGAAGCAAGAGGATTTTCAAAACAAGTAATTTAAACTATGCTTAGAGCAAGAAAACCTTTTTCAGCTCGTATTTATCATCGAATATGGCAAGCCTATACTCATTGATGTAGCGAAAGAAGTTTGGATCCAAGATCTTTTAAAGTATCCAGGATTTTGGATGGCTTCCTTGAGAGTTCAGGTATCAGCATTAACTTTATGGTTTCAGAAAAAGATTGCTGACTTACAGGATGTGCGTACTTTCTTTTCAGGGAGTGATACACATTCAACCACCTTTTGTTCCTCCTGCAGTTCCCTGGGATTTGAATCTGGTTCTTAAAATTCTTACAGGGACCTCCGTTTGAGGATCTCTTAAGAGAGCAGATCTTAAATGGTTGACGGCTAAAGTTCTCTTTCTACTGACAATGGGTCAGCTAGAAGAGTGTCAGATTTAGGAGCACTATTGTGTAGGTCTCCTTTTCTGATCTTTTTTCCAGATAAAGCAGTTCTCAGAAATAGATCTGGTTATCTTCCGAAGGTGGTCTCAAAATTGAACCTTAGCGAAGAGATTGTAGTCCCGGCTTTTCAGGTATCGAGACTTTCTGCGGGACGTGGTCCGTGCGTTAAGAATCTACGTGGATCGTACTAGTGCCATCAGAAAGACAGATTCTCTCTTCATTCTCTACGGATTTCACAGAAGAGGATGGCCTGCTAGTAAACAGACGCTGGCAAGATGGCTCCGAATGGTAATTTCAGAAGCTTATTCTCGTGCTGATCTCCCTGTTCCGGCCAATGTCTCTGCACACTACACATAAGGTAGGTCCTTCTTGGGCGGCACAACATGGTGCTTCAGCAGAACAGATTTGTAAGGCAACCACATGGTCTTCCATTAACACTTTCATTAGACATTACGCCTTGGATACTTTTGCCTCTCACGACGCTAAATTCGGACGATAGGTTCTCCTGTCTAATCAGGAGCGTACCCACCACTAAAAATGGCTTTGGGAATCCCACTGTTATCCTGTGCATAACCTGTGGACCCAGCCGGAGAAGTAGACGTTATGGTAAGAACTTACCGTTGATAACGTGATTTCTCCTATGTCCACAGGAATCCCACCCTGAAGCACCTGATTTGAGGATCTTTACAATCACTAAACCTCTTCCATCTTGTATGGAAGGGTGTGCATGTGTGTTCTTATCGCATGAACAGGGTTCTACATGATGTTCCTGCCTAAATTGCTGTGGAAACAACTTATTTGACTGAGTCAGTGGGCGGGATTATATGCAAGAGCCCCAATGCATCCTGGGAGGCCAGAAAGCTTGTGACTGTTTGGTGCCATTTCCGCTGTCGCTTCGGCATATCCCAATGTTATCCTGTGGATACCTGTGGACATAGGAGAAATCACTTTATCAACGGTAAGTTCTTAGCATAACGTCTATTTTGTTTGGTGCGGCAGGAGCCATAAGTTTTCTTATTTTATTTTTATAGTATTACTAATTTTTTTGAGTGATCTTTCTAAAAAAGCATCTTATACGCACCATAGAGTCGCTCCAACAACTCCTCGCCGGATCGCGACAACGCTTACCCACGTGTACAAGTGAGGCAGGCACAGGTTCTGGTAAACCTTCATGGGCTACTTTGCACAGACATTATCCAATGTAGCTATTCCCTATTAACCCATACATGCAACATTCATTCTGAGGTTTATACACCTAGGGAATTGTCAGCCTCTCAAAACAGCAGGCTGAAAGGCTGGTGGTAAGTAAATCACATAGACATGATACAACATCTTCACAGTCTACACATGTTTTAGATGAGGATTCGTTGGAGGATGAGGACTCATTGCACTTCAGAAGGTCTGGACATACCTGACATACCTGAGCTAATTAGTTCTATGTAAGCCATTCCATCTTTAGAAAAGGCAGCGGAGCCTGTGTTAAAAACTATAAAAACTAAGACAACTGTGTTTAAACATCCCAAAACAGCTGATGGAAATTTTGGGTTACGCCCAGTAGGAAGTTAGAATTCCAAGAAATGGAATTCCAATTATCCTCGTCCAGTTGGGCACTCTTTAAAAAAAAAAAAGGGAGGTGGCTTCCAAAGTAGATTCGCATGTCTTAGATTGGTCCGAAAATCTACATTACTTTTGTTTTCAACATCAATAAAAGATGTCACGGGGGGTGTGGTCTGACTGGAAAAGCAGCAGAAAGCAGGATAAAGGAGCACCTGCTTATATAGGTCCTTTCTGCCTTTTACAGCTGTCATACGGGTTCTTCCAGGCCCTTTCTTGCCCCTCTGTGTGTTTTGACACCCCGGTGTGTAGGTTGCGGCACCGGGGAGCCATTCATTTGGCTTTTGCAGGTTGCGGCCTACACCCGGATCCGAAGCTGCGGACTGAAGTTGTGCAGTGATCCCACCACAGACTGGACCTCAGCGAGGTAGCACTGCTACTCACCATGGGTTGTGCGCCCTGTCCACTTTTGTGCCTAGCCGTGCTGTTGGAGTCGTGTGGAGAGGCTGACTGGGAATCAGCGGTGACCGCGGCGGGAGACACTGAGCGGAGCTGCTTTCCCGGCATCTGATGCGGCACATACTACGGGGATTGGTGGCCTCAGCAGGGACACGTTAGTCAGCTCACCCGCCTGCAGCCTGCCTTCTCCTACTGTCTGGCCGTTGAAGCCCTGAGTCGTGGCAGCGGGGAATACACGCAGCGATTGCCTGTCATCTCTCCAGCAGTGTTCCGGCATCTCCCTCCTCTCCTCCTAACCCATGGTGCTACGGGGGAATCTGGCAGAGCTGTGAATTATAGAGGACATACACGTGGGGTTCCTGTGCAGCCAGATACACTACCCTGTGCCACTGCATCCTAGTACCCTCTCCTGCCTTATTACTGACCTGGTTCAACCACCCAGTTTTTTTTTATTTGGACTTCCCTGCCAGAAGTGGTCATCTTGAAAACTGGCAATATAGCCACATGCCCTCCTGAAACCAGCCGCTTCCCTGGGAGCTACAGACACTGACAGCCCATGATCAGTGCCCTTCACTACAGTCTCGGTGATTTCCGGCAGGGACTTCTGCCGCTGCGGCCCTACCTGGGCAGTAAGTGGTCGCCTGAACTGCTTTTATTATTATTATTATTGCCTGGCCTCCACTCCTGCTATGTCGACTCCCTCTGGTGGCAGACTGTGCTGACTACATCCTCCGTACTGTTTGCTGCTGGGGTTTTTTTTCCTCCTGCTCCCCTCAATCACCGTAAGATCCAATTAGAGCTCTTGGGGCTTCAGTATAGCTACGGCGCAACAGTCCATGTGTCCAAGACAGTAGCAGGCTCCAGTTGCTGGCTCCTATAAATTACTTTACCGCTCAAGGATGGCATCTTCTTGCTATTACCCATAAACAACTGACCTCACAATGTTTCTGTAACAGATGGCCACTGAGGGTCTATGCTCACTGATGTCTCCCTATTTCCACACTTCAATACTTCTGCTATTTCGCTACTGGCCTCCTGACCTTGTTCTCTAATCTCCGTAATGTTATGCTGAAGAATGGGCAGAACTGGAAAATCATCTCATAAGAAAGCTAAACCTCGTCCTCAACAGGAAACCTCTCAAACTGACTTGAGACCTTTTCTTCTTCCTAATCAGCTAACATTGAGCCCCAGTCCTGATCATTCAGAATCTTCTCCCATTCTGTCTTCTCCTCCAAGTCCTTCCATGATGGCTTAAACCCATTGTTTAAACTCGTTGTTTAAACCCATGGCAAGCCAGGTGGGCTTTCTTCTTCTCTCGGCTCTCCTTCAAACTCTTTAACCGCCCAGGAACCTTAAATTGAAGAGTAGATCCACTTTCTCATTCTTTTCAAACAGATGATTCACTCAACTCCTCTGAGAAACAGTTTATTCTGATTCCGGCTTCATTTGCTTCAACTCGTACTGTTCCTCTACCTCCGCCAGGGAGAACTTTTGTAGCACCAAAATTTTGCAGGAAATAGCTTACGTGGGCTCATTCTTCATCTTTCATGGGTCATGCCGGTGGTCTTAAGACTCTCCAGTTCATTCAGCGATTCTACTGGTGGCATCATCTTAAAACGGATGTCTTTGAATTTGTAGCAGCCTTTTCTAAATGTGTTCAACATAAAAGTCCACAAGCATCTCCCTCAGGTCTTCTTCATCCACTTCCAACACCTCAAAAGCCTTGGACTCGCATCTCTATGGATTTCATAACCGATTTGCCGGTCTCCAGAGGGCATACCACCATTTGGGTCATTGTGGAATGGTGTTCGAAGATGGCTCACTTCATACCCCTCACCGGTCTTCCCTCTGCTCCTCAGCTATCCAAATTGTTTTTCTCATAGATTTTCATTTGCATGGCCTTCCACAGGAAATAGTTTCTGATTAGGGTCCTTAATTCGTCGCCAAGCTCTCAGTTCTGTCCTAGGAATCAAGTTGAACTTCTCTTCAGCCTACCATCCCCAGACTGACAGACAGACTGAAAGAGTCAACCAAGATCTGGAAACTTTCTTACGGATGTTCATGTCCCCTGCTCAGGAAGACTGGATGGATTACCTCCCATTTGCTGAGTTTGCATACTATAACCTATATCATTCTTCTACCAATTCCACTCATTTCTTCATTAACTATAGTTTTCATCCATGAGTTCCTTCCTTCTAATCTCAAACACCTCTTGAGGTTCCTGCTGGTGAATCCGCTCTTCGTCAGTTCACTAAGATTTGGAGACAAATTCATAAGGCGCTACTTAAGACTTCCCAGAAATAAAAGACCTGCACTGATCGGAAACATAGGGCTGTTCCTAGTCTCAAAGTGGGAGATCGTGTTTGGATATCCACCAGAAACCTCAGACTCAAAGTTCCTACAAAAAGTTTGCTCCAAGATTCATCGGTCCGTATCCTATTAAGAGTGTTGAATCCTGTTTCTTACAGGGTGAAACTGCCTCCCTATTTGAAAATTCCCAATGCCTTTCACATTTCTCTGCTAAAGTCTCCTGTACTAAATCATTTTTGGGCAGCTTTCCCTTAACCTCCGAAGGTTCAAGCTGCTCAAAATGAGGAATTCGAGGTTCATAAGTTTCTTGACTTCCGCAAGAGGTATGGTTATCTCCAGTGTCTCATAGATTGGAGGGGATATGGTCGGGAGGAAAGATCTTGGGTGGCTGCAGAGAATGTTCATGGTCCAAGACTGAGTTATGCCAAGAATCCCACTAAGCAGCGTGGGTGTTCGGAGACCACCCTAAAAAGGGGGGTACTGTCAGCATCTGGAGTCTTACCACCGGTTATGGTCCCTGCGGCCTTCCTCTTAGCTGGCTTGTGTCGCTGCGATGGATAGGAACTACAGCAGCAAGGTCCTCCGGTGCGGCTGCCGGGTGTCTGGAGGTCCGGGTCCTGGGGAGCGGAGCATGGCAGCCGGAGGTGTCTGTTTCCGAGTGTCCTGTTGCTGGAGTGCAGCATCTGGGAGGCTGAGGCCAGAGGTAGTGGCAGTGTGCTGGTTCCACATGTGTC
Source organism: Pseudophryne corroboree (assembly GCF_028390025.1). Lineage (NCBI taxonomy): Eukaryota > Metazoa > Chordata > Amphibia > Anura > Myobatrachidae > Pseudophryne > Pseudophryne corroboree. The sequence goes on from NW_026967494.1 coordinate 955,714, forward strand.
CTCTGTGCGGGGAGCCACCATGTTGAAGACCAATCCAAGACAATAGGTATCCCAGTTCACGTCCAGCCAATCTGGTACAGCCTTCACTTATAAAAAAGGGTTGATGCTTAGCTATGTTGCCAGTACTTCAAGTTACTTGCTGCTGTAAGGTGCCCTGAACTCTGTGCTCCCAGGTTAACCCCCGGTATCCTGGTTCTGTTGTTTCCACCTGGTGGTCAGTTTTGTTATTGCAGTCCTTTGCTCCCAGTCCACCTGCTCTTGTGGTTTAACCACTGGGCCCTCTATCTGGAAGAGGGTCTCCATTTGCTGATGGTGCTCACAGCGATCCTCTCTTCAGCATCGTTTACAAATCACAAGTCACTTCTTCATTTAGTATTCTTCAGCATCGTTTACAAATCACTAACCTTTCGTCTTTCAGAATTCACTCAGACTTCTCTCCTAGTCGTTGTGTATGATTGAGGTCTCATTAAAACTGAATTCCTCTTTCTTCAGTGTATCATTCCGGGTCATTGTCCTCATTGCCTACCGCTCTACATCTTCGGGCCTAAGTCTTCAATCCATGAGTAAGAACTGCATTCAGCCACCTTGTTTCCTTCCTTTGCCGATTAGCTGCTCCCTCAGTCAATTATCAGTCGTCAGATCCCCAACTCAAGCCAAGCGTGACGTGGAAGAAGGGGAATTCCTGGTTTCTCTGGATATTAAGGATGCGTATCCCAATATGGCCGCCTCTTCAGGCTTACCTCAGGTTTGCACTGCAGGACAGTCACTACCAGGTCCAGGCCTTGCCTTTCGGCCTATCAACGGCACTGAGGGTGTTATCAGGGGTGATGGCAGAGATGTTGCTACAACTCCGCAAGCAGGACGTGAACATCGTTCTATACTTGGATGATCTCCTCATAATGGCTACATTCAGAGCACAGTTGATGGAAAAGATCAGCCTTCCAACACGACTACTCACGGATCATGGGTGGATTCTCAATCTGCAGAAATCCCACCTAGAACCTTCGCAGAGGCTTCAGTTCCTGATAATGATACTGGACACAGTGTCTCAGAAGGTGTTCCTTCCTATGGACAAGGCAAAGATAATTCAGACGATGGTATGTTCCATTTTGAAGCGGAACAAAATCTCGGTACATCTTTGCATACGCTTACTGGGAAAGATGATGGCCTCCAACGATGCAATTCGGTACAGAAGATTTCATGCATGACCATTCCAGCTGGATCTGCTGGACAAATGGTCTGGGTCACATCTGCACATACGCCAGATGATATGCCTTACACGAAACGCCAGGATTTCCCTCTTATGGTGGTTGCTGATCTCCCTTTCAGAGGGTTAACACTTCGGAATTCATCATTGGATTCTGCTGACAAAGGATGCAAGCCTCCATAATTGGGGTGCAGTGACCCTAGGGGCTCGGTTCCAATGAAGGTGGTCTGATCAAGAAGCTTCCCTTCTGATAAATGTTTTGGAACTCAGGGCGATTTACAGTGCCTTTCTGCTGACCTCTTTATATCCTTCAGTATCAGGCCATACAGGTATGGTCAGAAAACACACCAACTGTGGCGTACATAAACTAACAAGGAGGTCCAAACAGCAGAGCTGCAATGAGGGAGGTGTCACAGATATTCCTCTGGGTGGAGCGGAATCCCAAGGCCATTTCTGACATATTAATTCCGGGAGTAGACAATTGGGGAGCAGACTTCCTCAGTAGACACGATCTGCACCTGGGGGAATGGGGCCTCTACCCGCAAGTGTTTCAGCAGATATTTCATCGGTGGGGCTACCCGCAAATCAACTTGTTGGTTTCTCAGCTCACCAAGAAGCTTCTGCGTTACTGTTCTGGGATGAGGGATCCACAGGCCACAGCAGTGGACGCTTTGGCGAAACCGTGGATTTACTGGTTGGTGTACTTGTTGCCTCCAGTTCCTCTAATTCCAAGAGTTCTCAAAAGGCAATTCTGATTGCCCCAGACTTAGCCCCACAGGGCCTGGTATGTACACATTTTAGCCTTATTACTCGTAGGCCTCTGGCCTCTGCCAATTCAGGATGATCATCTTACACAAGGGCCATTCGTCTATCCAGACTTACCACGGCTACGTTTGATGCAATGGAAATATATTGGGAGGATTTTTCCAGGTAAAGAGATTCCGGGCAAGGTTATCTCGACTATGCTGAAAGTCGCATCGAAATATTACCATCGCATATGGAAGAAATGTGTCTCTTGGTGTGAAGGTCAACCGTATTCTGCTGTGGATTTTCATCTGGTACATTTCTTGCACTTCCTGCAGGCTGTTGTGGATGTGGGCCTACGTTTAGGCTCCATAAAAGTGAAAAATCTCAGCCTTGTCTTTTTCTTCCAGGGAACAATTGGCCGTTCCCCCAGTGGTCCTTCATATTCGACCACCCTTTGTGCCTCCCACAGCACCGTGAGTTCTCAATTTGGTTCTGGCCTTTCTCCAATCGGTTTGATTGAACCTTTCCACAAGGTGGACATGGAGTATTTGACATGGCAGGCTATCATGTTGTTAGCCTTGGCCTCAGTGAGGTGTGTTTTGGAATTAGGGACCTTATCCTGTAAGAGTCCTTCTCTGGTGTTTCATGAGGATAGAGCGGTGCTTAAAACTCGCTAGACATTCTTACCTAAGGTGGTGCCAGCATTTCATATCAATTGGCCGGTGGTGGTTCTGGTTGTCACTGGCACGTCTGTTACACCAATGTCCTTGGACGTGGTTCGGGCTTTGGAGATTTATGCCAAGAGGTCAGCTATTCTCAGAAAATCAGACTCGCTCTTTGTTCTCTATGATGCTTCAAAGATTGGTTGTCCTGCTTCGAAGCAGTCTATTGCGTGTTGGATCAGGCTTACGATCCAACAGGCTCACTCTTCGGCGGCTTTGCAGCTGCCAAGGTCTGTTCAGGCCCACTCCACACGGACAGTGGGTTCTTCCTAGGTGGCTGCCCGGGGTGTTTCGGCTTTGTAGTTATGCTGGGCAGCTACTTGGTTGGGTTCGAACATGCTGTAAAGTTTTAAAGGTTCAACACCTTGGCTACTGAGGGCCTTCAGTTTGGTCAATCAGTTTTGATGGGGTCTCAGCACTCTCCCACCCAGTTTGGAGTTTTGGAACTTCCCCATGGTACTAAGACCAACCCAGTATCCCCTTGGACATTAGAGAAAACAGGATTTTAATATCTACCTGTAAATCCTTTTCTCATAGTCCATAGAGGATACTGGGCGCCCGTCTCTGTGCTTTCATATTTTCCAGCAAGAGTTGTTCTTGTGGGTTGTAGTTTTGTGGTTTTGCTGTCCCTATTTTCAAGTTGTGGTTAGTGTTGCTATCCTCTTGTTATGTTGTGTGCTAGTTCGTTCTCTCACCACTTTCCTGTCTCTTTTCCGCCTTTCAAAGTATGTCCGTCTCCTCGGGCACAGTTTTCCTAGACTGAGTCTGCAGGAGGGACATAGAGGGGAGGAGCCATCACACTCTGAAGAAGTTTTAAAGTGCCAGGCTCCAATGGACCCCATCTATACCCCATGGTACTAAGACCATCCCAGTATCCCCTATTAACTACGAGAAAGGGATTTACCGGCAGGTATTAAAATCCTATGTTTTCAGAATAGCAGGGCCATCCTCGGGTGAAGGTATCACTGCAAAGACGCCGTTTCACATTACAATAACCTTAGTAGGAAATACCCATTTGTATTGTACATTTCCTTGGGTGGAATAGACGCCTTTTGGCCAGTGTCACAGGAGAAATTTCTACAGATTATCCAGGCACTCACCTGTGGATGAGGAATACAAAGCAGCCTGTAGAATGCGTTCTTTAATATGAAAAAAAGTGGACCCTGAGCAGAGTGTCCCTCGGTGCTTGGATCGGGGCCTGTTTACCCACCGGTGACCCGCTAACCGGGATGCTGGCGCTGTACTCACCACTCTGGCTTTGTTAGGGGGTGGCGGCCATGCTGCGGGAGTGAGCAGTCACCTCGTGGGCTTGCGATCAGCACCCTCAGGAGCTCAGTGTCCTGTCAGCAGACTAGAGAACCACTAGAGAACCATTAACTCTTCAGAAAGTTGGTTCCTACTCCCACGAAGCAGGGAGGCTGTTGCCAGCAGCCTTCCTGAAACCTAACTAACTCTAGAAAATAAACAACTCCTAGGAGTTCCCCTAGCTGTGTCCGGCTCCTCCGGGCACATTTTCTAAACTGAGTCTGGTAGGAGGGTCATAGAGGGAGGGGCCAGCCCACACTATTAAACTCTTAAAGTGCCAGTGGCTCCCAAAGGACCCGTCTATACCCCATGGTATTAAATGGACCCCAGCATCCCCTAGGACGTAAGAGAAAGTAGATTATTACCTAGCAGATGATGATAATTGCAAGGTATCATATGGTGTATTGCATGTAAAGTACCTTGTTCCACACCTACTCTGCTGTAGCAATATACCTTATATAAGGGTGAGTAACACATATACAGGCTTACCAGCGTATGAGCACACACATAAAGGAATGCTACCTTACCAATGCTTCCAGGAGTAACGTTAGGAGACATTTCTCTGATCCATCAGCTCATATGACTGATGTTATTGTTCATCTAGAATCTCCAATTCATACGATATGTTCCCCATCCATTGTTTTACATTGGTGCTGAGATAGGACTTGGCGAGTGACTACATCTCCATTTATACTTCATGGTTAGTTACCAGTACAAGAGAGAGATATATCTAAGTCTTATTATAATATTACATTTGTTATTGTGAGTGTTCTCAGGAGGGTGGACACAATGATAGTCTTAGACACAGTATTATAAAGCCTTCATTAAAAGTTATGTTTTATACACACACATTTACAATTAAGTGTCCCAGCGAGTTGTCTTCTCCTATTGTTTACAAGATTAATATTGTTACAGAAAATGTCACATTTCCATAATGTATTTTATTTCCAGCAGATGGACACACAAGCAGGAATATCTCAGAAGGACATCTAATGTAATGAGAAGCTGTGACAATATACGATATACATTGTCTAGTATTATCAGAAAAGTTGGAAGGCAGCTCCGCTTCCACCTCCTGAGCCCACGCTTCAATAGCTTCAGAAGCCCATGTCGCTGCAATAGTGGGCCAAATGCACAGCTCCTGCTAGGGTGTAAATCGTCTTTAAGCAACCCTCCACACGCTATCCATCGGCTCTTTTAGAGAAGTGACGGTAGTTACAGGCAGAACTGAGGATACCACTATCCGCGCCACCTGCGAATCCACCGGCGGGGGTGATGCCTAATTTTTACTTCGCTCAGCAGCGAGGGGATAGCGAGCCAGCATCTTCTTGTGAGGTGTGAACTGCTTACTCAAATTTTCCCAGGATTCCTGACGTATGTCATCTAAATGGTCAGAATGAGGTAAAACTTATGTAACAACCTTCTGACGTTTAAATCTGTCCGGTTTCTTAGAGGCAGCGTCAGGCTCTGGGTCATCAGTAACTTGAAGAATTAGTCTGATAGCCTCCAATAAGTCAGGAACATCCACCTGTGAGACAGATTCCCCATCAGAATTATCTGGATCAGTGTCTGTGGGGTCAGTATACACGCCATCCTGATCCAACGAGGTGTCTGGGACCTGGGTGGATTGCGAGGAAGTAATGGCCTGCTTAGAGGACCCCTTGGTCTTAGGTGGGCAAGAGGTAGATTTTTGTTTAGTCAATGAGTGGTTCAATTGCTGTAACTAAGAAGAACCTGAACCCTCTGCTGCTATATTTTCCTCCAATGTGTCTGCAGCATCACCACCACGCAATGTGTGATCAGCCCCAGCTCCGTCACCCTGTGTAGGTGACATATCTGAAAGCTCAATTTACGGGCAACCTAGTACAATATCAGCAATCTAATACCTTAACAAGAACCCCCTGTGCAGTGTATTAACACAGAGAACTCAAGAGGTATATGGTGACTGAAAATCAGAGAAAAAACACACGAGTATATTCTGTGAAACACCTATATTAACCAATAACCCTGACGCACTTAGCCCCCTCAGGACACAGAATATAGGGATAGCAGTATGAGTGAGATACACAGAGTAGGTACCACACAGCAGCTATATGCACACACAGTCATATGTACAATGCAGAAATTATGACATGCAATAAAACTGCACTGGACCTGCAATACAAAGTAATACTAAGTACAGCTATACACTCAATAGATATATCAATGCACAGTAAAGACTGGATGTATATCACATGGTACTTGTACTAAATAACCCCGACTAACCGTTTCTTAACTAACACTGTCAGCAGACATGTAGAATACCTAAGTGGCCTGTAAAATGCACAGCGCTGACATGCAGGCGGCTTTACAGAGGAGGATTTGCCCAAACAGTCCCAGGATCAGCATAGCATGTGGAAATGGCGCCCAGACGCTGACAGGGAGTGAGGGAGAGAGAGATGCAGCTCCAGGGTGGGAACATTTAATCTAAATGGTGCCCTTGGGCTGAGGGAGGGGCTACAGGTCAAAGCCTTATCCCCCTTGCTGGACTTCACCACCGGGTACTGCAGGCCATGTAACAAATGTTTTTTTGTAAAACCAACCTGTGCCCTTGCCCTGGTGGTCTAGTGGGGTCCCTGTACTACAAACAGTGTCCACGCCAGCACGTGTGGCCCACCTCCCACGCCAGATTGCGATTTCCAGCGGGTTCCACCTGGGGGACCCTCCTACCTCCTCCCAAAGTGCGGTCACGCGATCCTGGAGAGCTGCGGTGGGGTGTGTGACTGAAGCAAACCAGAACCTTTGCTGTAAGTACCCGGCGACCAGGGCGTGGGAGTATACAGCGCCGCTGGAGGAGGTGATGGAGCTGCAGCAGATGTCTAACTGACATCTAACACTCAGTGTTTCTGCTGCAGCCGTTGAAGTCTTCAAATTTCACTTAAGAAAGCTCTTGTGAGGGAGGGAGCACTTTTATGCCTGCACTGCATGGCACCAACTACAAAACTGAGCTCCTGTGCACAGAGGCGGGGTTATAGAGGAAGCGGCGCTATGCATTCTGGGAACAGTCACAGCTTTTAGCCTGTTGGTGCCTCGAATCAAGATCCCACTCTACACCCAATGTTATTCCCTGTGGAACCCAGTGTACCCGCAGCAGAAAATAGGATTTTAATTACCTACCGGTAAATCCTTTTCTCGTAGTCCGTAGAGGATGCTGGGTGCCCGCCCAGTGCTTCGTATTCCTGCTTGTTACTTGGTAATGTATTGTTGGTTCAGCCGTTGCTGAATCGTTTCAAGTTGGTTAGTTTGGCTTTCCTTTTATTCTGTGTGAGCTGGTGTGACTCTCACCACTATCTGTGTATTTCCTACTCTCAAAGTATGTCAGTCTCCTTGGGCACAGTTTCTAGACTGAGTCTGGTAGGAGGGGCATAGAGGGAGTGGCCAGCCCACACTATTAAACTCTTAAAGTGCCAGTGGCTCCTAGTGAACCCGCCTATGCCCCATGGTACTAAATGGATCCCAGCATCCTCTACAGACTATCAGAAAAGGATTTACCGGTAGGTAATTAAAATCCAATTATTTCTATACATAATGAAACTGGGAGTCCATCTCTGAAACTTTGTGTGAATACAAGGAAGAGTCCGGAGATGAAGGACATTACTGCTCAATAGATAAGGAAAGTATATCATCTTATTTAATAAGAGCGCTTATAGGAGTGTATTTTTGTAAAAATCACAGTTCAGCGAGACGTTATGGAGCCAATATATTATTTAATATTTGCTGCTAATTCCCCCAATACAACTGGACCTCCCAAATGTAAGTAGAAGGGACTGCAGCAGGTATCTCCCATACCTTCATACATGGACATTTCCAGGCCAAGGTCAGGTAAGTTTATTTAAAATACAACAACCCTAATTCCCCTACAGGTAAAAAAAAAAAAAAAAAAAACCTTTGAACAGACATAAATAATAATTAAATAAAAAAAATATACACACACGAATTTGGAAATGAGAGGAAATCACATGATGTAATTGCAGCTTCCTGACAGGCCACTGGCCCCACTCCACATAATGCACTGATATAAAATGTCTGCCACTATTTATTTACACAGAAAGAGACCCCCCCCCCCCTGTAATGTCACCCACTATTCACATGAGCTGTCAAATTGGACATAGCCAAATTGGCAGCGTGTGTACCCACCTTTACACACCAGACGGGATATTTATACACAGCAACACTGATATTATGTGGACACAAAAGTAACACTACAAGTGACACATTAACAGGAAATTATATCCATCACCATAGCGACAATTATCTGATAATAATATAATACACAGACACATAAAAAGACTCAACGGAAATCTTCTTTTTACACGACTTTATTTGATATCTTTAATACACAGATTTTTCTCTATATTTTAAACTGAAATACTTTACTCTGCACAACAGCCTACGGGGGTCATTCAGACCCAACCGCAATAGCGGCCTGCAGCAGTTTGCTGGTGTTGGAAAAATATGCATGCGCAGCTGCCACGCAGACAAACACATTGCGGTCGCATCCCTGAGGGGTGAACGCGGGAGGGCCGGAACCATTTTCCGGGGGGCTGCGTGATGTCACATCTGCGTTCATCTCAGATTACCCCCTATAAGCTTCCAGAGTGCACCTCATATCTCATCTTTTCCAAGTTACTACAAACGATATGAGATTGGTAGCACCACTACTTTCAGGATTATTACACAGAACACACATAAAGGCTGACATAGCAAATAACAGTAACACATACAAGGGATTAATTAGAAATAAGGAAGCATAATCATCAAGTCTAATTATCAACTGGTTCTGTGCAGGACCCATACACCTCGTTACTGTCTCCAGCAGCCCCTGGTACTGTACTGCGACCATCCGCCCAGTCACCCCCCACTACTGCCACTGTCCTGTCTCCTCCAACTACTGTCACCTGCCCTGTCTACCCCCACTCCTGCCACCCGCCCTGTCTCCCCCCACTACTGCCACCCACCCAGCCTACCACCACTACTACCACTGCCCTGTCTCCCCCCACTACTGCTACCCATCTTGTTTAAACACCTATTCCCACCCATCCTGTCTCCCCCCCACTACTGCCATCCACCACGTGTCTCCCCCACCACTGCCACCTGCCCTGTCTCCCCCATTACTGCCACCCGCCCTATCTCCCCCCCCCCCACTACTGCCACCGCCTTGTCTTTCCCCACTACCACCACCCTGCCTTCCTCCACAAATGCCACTCGCCCTGTCTCCCCCCACTACTGCTACCCACCCTGTCTCCCCCCACTACTGCTACCGCTCTGTCTCCCCCACACTACTGCCACCGCCTTGTCTTCCCCCACTACTGCCACTGCTCTGTCTCCCCCACTACTGCTACCCACCATCTCCCCCCACACTACTGCCACCGCCCTGTCTACACCCACTACTGCCACCGCCCTGCCTCCCTCCACTAATGCCATTCGCCCTGCCTCCCCCACACTGCTACCCACCCTCTCCCCCCACTACTGCCACTGCCCTGTCTCCCCCACTACTGTCACCGCCCTGTCTCCTTCCACTACTGCCACTCACCCTGTCTCCCCCCACTACTGCCACCACCCTGTCTCCCCCAACTACTGCCACCCACCCAGTCTCCGCTCACTACTGCCACCCGCCCTGTCTCCTTTCCACTACTTTCACCACCTTGTCTCCCCCTCTGACACCTTAACTCTGCTTGAGGACAAGATTCTCACACATACACTGCCTCCTGCAGTCCCCACTACTGCCAGCCACCCTGAGTACCCCCTCAGCTCTGCTTGGGGATATTACCCAGACAGTGCCACCGATAAAGCAATAGTGCCACCCACCCTGTCTCCCCTCTGACATCTCAGCACTGCTTGGGGTTTCTTGGTATTGCTGGTAACAGTCCATCTGCAGATGGAAGCAAGTAGGACAGTAAGGAGGCAGAAGCTCCTTCTGGTACCTTGGACCCTGGTCATGTAGGGCTGGGAGAGTCAGTAAGATTATGTAACAGTCACCATCTTACAGGCAGCCGGTGGAGGGAACAGAGAATGGGTGTTATGTGGCGTCTGGTTGGTAGTAAAGCTGAGTTGTAGCCCTGCCGTTTATTGGTGAGCTTCTATCATAAGGACCTGTTTCACCAGGACTGAGTCACAGCCAACTGGCATCACCCACACCTGGAGCTCAGCTAGACAACCATTTAGGATTGGTACTGGTTTCTCAGTACCTGGAGCAAAAGACAGGTCATCTGTATAGCAGTGGTAGATGAGGGCATGACACCTGATTATTTCACCCTGCGGTAACATGTATATTGCAAAAAGCATAGGAGATAGGATAAGAACTTTGAAGAACAACGCATGGCAATGATGAGTATACTCCAGAAGATTAAAATGGTTCCTCACCTGAGTGATGTCTAATGTGTGCAACAAGAGATGATTTATTTCTCAGAGTATGGAAATAGCTTCTCACCTGTGTGACTTCTGTGATGTGTAACAAGTTGTGATTTCTGTGTAAAACATTTCCCGCACTGAGAGCAAGAAAATGGCTTCTCACCTGTGCAACTTCTCTCGTGGGGGAAATTTACTAAGGTGGGAAATTTTTAGAACTAGTGATGTTGCCCATAGCAACCAATCAGATTATATCTATTATCTGCTAGAAGCAGCTAGAAAAATGGTAAGAAGAATATGATTGGTTGCCATAGGCAACATCACCAGTTCTAAAAATCTCCCACCTTAGTAAATTTACCCCATGGTTTCTAAGATCTGATTTGTGTGCAGAACATTTCCCACACTCAGAACATGGAAATATATTCCCACTTGTGTGAGTTCTGATGTCTAACAAGATATAATTTCCGTGTAAAACGTTTCCCACACTCAGAGCAAGAAAATGGCTTCTCACCTGTGTGAATTCGCTGATGTGTAACAAGTGGGGATTTCTGGGAAAAACATTTCCCGCATTCAGAGCAAGAAAATGGCTTCTCACCTGTGTGACTTCTCTGATGTATAACAAGTTTTGATTTATTTAACCAATGTTTTCCACACTCAGAGCAAGAAAATGGCTTCTCCCCTGTGTGACTTCTGTGATGTGTAACAAGTGGTGATTTCTGGGAAAAACATTTCCCGCATTCAGAGCAAGAAAATGGCTTCTCACCTGTGTGACTTCCCTGATGTATAACAAGATGTGATTTCTGGGAAAAACATTTCCCACACTCAGAGCAAGAAAATGGCTTCTCACCTGTGTGACTTCGCTGATGTGTAACAAGTTGTGATTTCTGGGAAAAACATTTCCCGCATTCAGAGCAAGAAAATGGCTTCTCACCTGTGTGACTTCTGTGATGTGTAACAAGTTGTGATTTCCATCTAAAATATTTCCCACACTCAGAGCAAGAAAATGGCTTCTCACCTGTGTGACTTCTCTGATGTAAAACAAGATGTGATTTCCGTGCAAAACATTTCCCACACTCAGAACATGTCAGTATCCTCTCACCAGTGTGACTTCTCTGATGTATAACAAGATGTGATTTGTATGTAAAACATTTCTCACACTCAGAACATGTAAATTGTCTCTCACCTGCCTTACCTGTGTGTGGGTTAATACGCTTTGTGTTCTTTGTAAAACATTTGGCATCTATAGAACAGGGAAACACTGTATCTACTGTCAGAGCTGTAACAGATGCACCAATATCAGAGTGATCAGGAGAACATTTCCCAGGATCAGAGGGATCAGCTGATAGAGCTGGATGTATAATTGGGGTAATGGTATTATCTTCTGGAGAATCCGGTCTTTTGCCATTATCTTTTATGTCACAATCCAGGGATAACATTAGATGTCCTTCTGAAATATTCCTGCTTGTGTGTCCATCTGCTGGAAATAAAATACATTATGGAAATGTGACATTTTCTGGAACAATATTAATCTTGTAAACAATAGGAGAAGACGACTCTCTGGGACACTTAATTGTAAATGTGTGTGTATAATAAAACATAACTTTTAATGAAGGCTTTATAATATTGTGTCTCAGACTATCATTGTGTCCACCCTCCTGAGAACACTCACAATAACAAATGTAATATTATAATAAGACTTAGATATATCTTTCTCTTGTACTGGTAACTAACCATGAAGTATAAATGGAGATGTAGTCACTCACCAAGTCCTATGTCAGCACCAATATAAAACAATGGATGGGGAACATATCGTATGAATTGGAGATTCTAGATGAACAATAACATCAGTCATATGAGCTGATGGATCAGAGAAATGTCTCCTAATGTTACTCCTGGAAGCATTGGTAAGGTAGCATTCCTTTATGTGTGTGCTCATACGCTGGTAAGCCTGTACATGTGTTACTCACCCTTATATAAGGTATATTGCTACAGCAGAGTAGGTATGGAACAAGGTACCTTACATGCAATACACCATATAATACCCTGCAATCATCATCATCATCACCTGCTAGGTTATAATCCACTCTTACACCCCCATCATGTGTTTTACCTCTATATTCTCAATAGTAATAAGGATGATGTGTGTACGGTAAGTATGATTCAGAGAATTACATATCAGAATCTATACAGCTGCCGCCATACTTCTGCTTCTCATACGTGTGCTACTGGCAGCAGTGAACATCTGAGTGAGAGTGCAGGGAAGACAGCAGAGTCTGATGAGAAAGAGATTGGATCTGCCTTTGCAGGGATGTACCACACCTGTCACCCCTGTTAGTATATAAAATAATAAATAAGAGGAGTGTGGTCCATCCAGACGTGCTTTCTGGAGCTCTCCTCACTAAGTGGCTATTTATCTACCCTACCTGAGAGCTCTCAGCCGCCGCTGGGACCAAGACCCAATCTATTAAGTCACCCCACTCCTACTGCCCTAAAGCCGCTGGCTACGCTTACTCCGGGCAGCGTTCACTGCCGCAGCCTAGCAATGCTGCTGAAGCCACAGGCTGTATTCTGGTCACCTGACTTGGAGGTGCTTTTGGCTGCAGGGGTGGGATGGTTAGGGTTAAGCTGTGGGTAGGTGGGGGGTTAGAGTTAGGCATCCCCAGAGAGGGATAGGGTTAGGCTGCTAGGGTGGGGGGGCTGGGCTGTGGGGGAGGGAGGGTTAGGCTGCAGGGAGAAGGGTTAGGCTTAGCACCACTGGGGAGGGTTAGGGACAGGTTGTGGGGGAGGGAGGGCTAGGTTTAGGCTGCAGGGAGAAGGGTTAGCACCACTGGGGAGGGTTAGGGACAGGCTGTTGGGGAGGGAGGATTAGGCTGCAGGTAGGGGGTGTTAGGCTTCCCCAGGGGAGGGTTAGGCTGTGAGGGAGATAGGCTGCGGATAGGGGGGGTTAGGCACCCCCCGGGGAGGGATATGCTATGGGGGAGGGAGGGTTCGGTTGTGGGGGAGGGAGTTAGGGTTAGGCTTCAGGGAGAAGGGTTAGCACCGCTGGGTAGGGATAGGAACAGGCTGTGGGGGAGGAATGGTTAGGCAGCGTGTAGGGGGGGTTAAGCATCCCCCAGGGAGGGTTAGGCTGTGGGGGAGGGAGGGTTAGACCAGAGAGTGTGGGGAGGAGACTGGTGAGATCTCTGGGCTGGTAACACACAGTGACATGATGTGAGTGGGAGAGCAGAAGTATAATAGGGGCTGATGGCTCCTGATGTATGATACACCAGAGAGTGTGGGGAGGAGACTGGTCAGATATCTGGGCTGGTAACACAGTGACATGATGTGAAGGAGAGAGCAGGAGTATAATAGGGGTTGAAGGCTCCTGATGTATGAGATACACCAGAGAGTGTGGGGAGGAGACTGGTCAGATCTCTGGGCTGGTAACACACAGTGACATGATGTGAGGGGGAGAGCAGGAGTATAATAGGGGCTGATGGCTCCTGATGTATGAGATACACCAGAGAGTGTGGGGAGGAGACTGGTCAGATCTCTGGGCTGGAAACACACAGTGACATGATGTGAGGGGGAGAGCAGGAGTATAATAGGGGCTGATGGCTCCTGATGTATGATACACCAGAGAGTGTGGGGAGGAGACTGGTCAGATCTCTGGGCTGGTTACACACAGTGACATGATGTGAGGGGAGAGCAGAAGTATAATAGGGGCTGATGGCTCCTGATGTATGATACACCAGAGAGTGTGGGGAGGAGACTGGTCAGATCTCTGGGCTGGTAACACACAGTGACATGATGTGAGGCAGAGAGCTGCTGATGGCTCCTGATGTACAATATACCCTAGAGAGTGTGGGGAAGAGACTGGTCAGATCTCTGGGATGGTAACACACAGTGACATGATGTGAGGGGGAGAGCAGGAGTATAATAGGGGCTGATGGCTCCTGATGTATGAGATACACCAGAGAGTGTGGAGAGGAGACTGGTCAGATCTCTGGGCTGGTAACACACAGTGACATGATGTGAGGGGAGAGCAGAAGTATAATAGGGGCTGATGTCTCCTGATGTATGAGATACACCAGAGAGTGTGGGGAGACTGGTCAGATCTCTGGGCTGGTAACATACAGTGACATGATGTGAGTGGGAGAGCAGGAGTATAATAGGGGCTGATGGCTCCTGATGTATGAGATACACCAGAGAGTGTGGAGAGGAGACTGGTCAGATCTCTGGGCTGGTAACACACAGTGACATGATGTGAGGGGAGAGCAGAAGTATAATAGGGGCTGATGGCTCCTGATGTATGAGATACACCAGAGAGTGTGGGGAGGAGACTAGTCAGATCTCTGGGCTGGTAACACACAGTGACATGATGTGAGGGGAGAGCAGGAGTATAATAGGGGCTGATTGCTCCCGACTCCACACTGGGAAAATACATATTCCTCATTAGTTTGTACTGACAGAGGAGGGTGTAGGATAAGAGATTGCTGTAGTGACTGAGGAAGGAGAATATGTGACTCTTTTCTATAATAAGTGTTTATTACTCACCTGTGCTGATATCTGTAGGGATCTCCTCCTCCTTACACTGCTGATCACCCCTCACATACGTCTCTTCTTCTCCCTCTGTATCTTCTGCCTTTATATCAGTCACATACGTCTCTTCTTCTCCCTCTGTATATTCTGTCTCTATATCAGTCACATACGTCTCTTCTTCTCCCTCTATATCTTCTGCCTTTATATCAGTCACATACGTCTCTTCTTCTCCCTCTGTATCTTCTGCCTTTATATCAGTCACATACGTCTCTTCTTCTCCATCTATATCTTCTGCCTTTATATCAGTCACATACGTCTCTTCTTTTCCCTCTATATCTTCTGCCTTTATATCAGTCACATACGTCTCTTCTTCTCCCTCTATATCTTCTGCCTTTATATCAGTCACATATGTCTCTTCTTCTCCATCTACATCTTTTGCCTTTATATCAGTCACATACGTCTCTTCTTCTCCCTCTGTATCTTTGATTTTAATATTATTTAATTGGGCTTCACCCTATGTAAACAAGACAAATATAATGACACACACAGCTGCTCTACAGATCATATAGTGACAGTCACTTTGGTATATTGGAGAGATCCTAAATCCCACCTACCTGATCCTCCTGTGGGGTCCTGTAATTCTCCTCTGTACAATCCTGGGAATACAGAGGATGGGGACATCTCTCTGGGGTATCTCTGTTACTGGGTCCTTCTGTAGGAGACACACAGTGACTGAGTACAGTGTATATATGTGATTATCAGATGATGTGTGTATATAGGGGGCCCCCATACCTGCTCTCCCCTGTACAATACATGACAGTCTCCTCTTATCCAGAGATGTGAGGGGCCGGTGATTCTCCATCATCACGTCCTTGTACAGACCCATGTGTTCCTCTATATACTCCCCCTCCTGCATGGAGACATAGACAGTGACATCCTGACACCTTATAGGAACCTGACACACACAGTGATACAGTCATCACCCAGACACATCCCCTGGTGTTACTGTATAATGCCCCATTCCCAGCAGTCACCTCTCCAGTCATCACCGAGACACATCCCCTGGTGTTACTGTATAATGTACCATTCCCAGGAGTCACCTCTCCAGTCATCACCGAGACACATCCCCTGGTGTTACTGAAAAAATAAGAATTTACTCACCGGTAATTCTATTTCTCGTAGTCCGTAGTGGATGCTGGGGACTCCGTAAGGACCATGGGGATAGACGGGCTCCGCAGGAGACTGGGCACTCTAAGAAAGATTTAGGACTACCTGGTGTGCACTGGCTCCTCCCACTATGACCCTCCTCCAAGCCTCAGTTAGGACACTGTGACCGGAAGAGCTGACACAATAAGGAAGGATTTTGAATCCCAGGTAAGACTCATACCAGCCACACCAATCACACCATATAACTCGTGATAGGAACCCCGGTTAACAGTATGATAACAATGGAGCCTCTGAATAGATGGCTCGCAATAACAACCCGATTTTTGTAACAATAACTATTTACAAGTATTGCAGACAATCCGCACTTAGGATGGGCGCCCAGCATCCACTACGGACTACGAGAAATAGAATTACCGGTGAGTAAATTCTTATTTTCTCTGACGTCCTAGTGGATGCTGGGGACTCCGTAAGGACCATGGGGATTATACCAAAGCTCCCAAACGGGCGGGAGAGTGCGGATGACTCTGCAGCACCGAATGAGAGAACTCAAGGTCCTCCTCAGCCAGGGTATCAAATTTATAGAATTTTGCAAACGTGTTTGCCCCTGACCAAGTAGCAGCTCGGCAAAGTTGTAAAGCCGAGACCCCTCGGGCAGCCGCCCAAGATGAGCCCACCTTCCTTGTGGAATGGGCTTTTACAGATTTAGGCTGCGGTAATCCCACCGCAGAATGCGCCAGCTGAATAGTGCTACAAATCCAGCGCACGATAGTCTGCTTAGAAGCAGGTGCACCTAACTTGTTGGGTGCATATAGAATAAACAGCGAGTCAGTTTTTCTGACTCCAGCTCTCCTGGAAACATACATTTTCAGGGCCCTGACTACGTCCAGCAACTTGGAATCCTCCAAGTCCCTAGTAGCCGCAGGCACCACAATAGGTTGGTTCAAGTGAAAAGCTGATACCACCTTCGGGAGAAACTGAGGACGAGTCCTCAACTCCGCCCTATCCATATGGAAAATCAGATAGGGGCTTTTACAGGACAAAGCCGCCAATTCTGACACACGTCTGGCCGAAGCCAGAGCCAACAACATAACCACTTTCCACGTGAGATATTTTAAATCCACAGTCTTAAGTGGCTCAAACCAATGTGATTTTAGAAACTCCAAAACCACATTGAGATCCCAAGGTGCCACAAAAGGAGGCTGAATATGCAGAACTCCCTTGACAAAGGTCTGAACTTCAGGCAGTGAAGCCAGTTCTTTCTGGAAGAAAATCGACAGGGCCGAGATCTGGACTTTAATGGACCCCAATTTGAGGCCCAAAGTCACACCTGCTTGCAGGAAATGTAGGAATCGACCCAGTTGAAATTCCTCCGTAGGGGTCTTCTTGGCCTCACACCAAGCAACATATTTCCGCCAAATGCGGTGATAATGTTTTGCAGTGACATCCTTCCTGGCCTTGATCAGGGTAGGGATGACTTCCTCCGGAATGCCTTTTTTCTTTAGGATCCGGCGTTCAACCGCCATGCCGTCAAACGCAGCCGCGGTAAGTCTTGGAACAGACAGGGTCCCTGCTGCAGCAGGTCTTGTCTGAGCGGCAGAGGCCAAGGGTCCTCTGCAAGCATCTCTTGAAGTTACGGGTACCAAGCTCTTCTTGGCCAATCCGGAGCCACGAGAATAGTTCTCACTCCTCGCCTTCTTATTATTCTCAGTACCTTGGGTATGAGAGGCAGAGGAGGAAACACATAAACCGACTGGTATACCCACGGTGTCACTAGAGCGTCCACAGCGATCGCCTGAGGGTCCCTTGACCTGGCGCAATACCGTTTTAGCTTTTTGTTGAGGCGGGACGCCATCATGTCCACCTGTGGTTTTTCCCAACGGTTTACCAGCATTCGGAAAACTTCTGGATGAAGTCCCCATTCTCCCGGGTGGAGGTCGTGCCTGCTGAGGAAGTCTGCTTCCCAGTTGTCCACTCCCGGAATGAATACTGCTGTCAGTGCTAACACATGATTCTCTGCCCATCGGAGAATCCTTGTAGCTTCTGCCATTGCCCTCCTGCTTCTTGTGCCGCCCTGTCTGTTTACATGGGCGACCACCGTGATGTTGTCTGACTGGATCAGCACCGGCCGGTTCTGAAGCAGGGGACTTGCTTGGCTTAGGGCATTGTAAATGGCCCTTAGCTCCAGAATATTTCTGTGAAACGAAATCTCCTGATTTGACCACAGTCCTTGGAAATTTCTTCCCTGTGTGACTGCCCCCCAGCCCCGAAGGCTGGCATCCGTGGTCACCAGGACCCAGTCCTGTATTCCGAATATGTGGCCCTCTAGTAGATGAGCCCTCTGCAGCCACCACAGCAGCGACACCCTTGTTCTTGCCGACAGGGTTATCCGCTGTTGCATCTGGAGATGGGAGCCGGACCATTTGTCCAACAGGTCCCACTGGAACGTCCTTGCGTGGAACCTTCCGACTGGAATTGCCTCGTACGAAGCTACCATTTTTCCCAGGACTCGTGTGCATTGATGTGCCGACACTTGACCCGGTTTTAGGATGTCTCTGACTAGAGATGACAACTCCTCGGCTTTTTCAACTGGAAGAAACACTCTTTTCTGGTCTGTGCCCAGAATCATTCCCAGGAACAGAAGACGTGTCGTCGGGACCAGCTGTGACTTTGGAATGTTGATAATCCAGCCGTGCTGTTGTAGTACTTCCTGAGAAAGTGCTACCCCCACTACCAACTGTTTCCTGGACCTCGCCTTTATCAGGAGATCGTCCAACTACGGGATAATTGAAACTCCTTTCTTGCGAAGGAGAATCATCATTTCGGCCATTACCTTGGTAAAGACCCTCGGTGCCGTGGACAACCCAAACGGCAGCGTCTGGAACTGATAGTGACGTTCCTGTACCACAAATCTGAGGTACTCCTGGTGAGGAGGGTGAATGGGGACATGCAGGTACGCATCCTTGATGTCCAGGGAGACCATGTAATCCCCCTCGTCCAGGGTCGCAATAACCGCCCTGAGCGATTCCCTCTTGAACTTGAACCTTTTGATATAAGTGTTCAAGGATTTTAAATTTAAGATGGGTCTCACCGAACCGTCCGGTTTCGGTACCACAAACATTGTGGAATAGTAACCCTTTCCTTGCTGAAGGAGGGGTACCGTGACAATCACTTGTTGTGAATACAGTTTTTGAATAGCCACCAACACTGCCTCCCTGGCAGAGGGAGTTGCCGGTAAGGCAGATTTTAGGAAACGGCGGGGGGGGGGGGGGGGGGGGGGTAGACGTCTCGAATTCCAGCCTGTACCCCTAAAGTACTACCTGAAGGACCCAGGGATCCACCTGTGAGAGAGCCCACTGTGCGCTGAAATTTCTGAGACGGGCCCCCACCGTACCCGGGTCCGCCTGAGCAGCCCCAGCGTCATGCTGTGGACTTACCGGACGCAGGGGAGGACTTCTGCTCTTGGTAACTAGCTGTGTGTTGCAGCTTTTTTCCTCTACCTCTGCCTCTCGGCAGAAAGGATGAGCCTCTAGCCCTCTTGCTTTTTTGGGGCCGAAAGGACTGTACCTGATAATACGGTGCTTTCTTTTGCTGTGGGGCAGCCTGTGGCAAAAAGGTCGATTTCCCAGCCGTCGCTGTGGACACGAGGTCCGAAAGACCATCCCCAAACAGTTCCACCCCCTTATAGGGTAAAACCTCCATGTGCCGCTTTGATTCGGCATCGCCATACCATTGCCGAGTCCATAACCCCTTTCTGGCGGCAATGGACATAGCGCTAATTCTTGATGCCAGCCGGCAAATATCCCTCTGTGCATCACGCATGTATAAGACTGCATCTTTTATATGTTCAATCGTCAGCAAAATATTGTCCCTATCCATGGTATCGATATTATCCGACAGGGAATCTGACCACGCAGCAGCAGTACTGCACATCCAAGCTGATGCAATCGCTGGTCGCAATATAATGCGCGCGTGTGTGTAAATAGCTTTTAGGGTAGCTTCCTGCTTTCTATCAGCAGGTTCCTTCAGGGTGGCCGTATCCGGAGACGGTAGTGCCACCTTCTTTGATAAGCGTGTCAGCGCTTTATCTACCCTAGGGGGTGTTTCCCAACGTGACCTATCCTCTAGCGGGAAAGGGTACGCTGCCAATAACCGTTTTGAAATTATCAATTTCTTATCGGGGGAAGTCCACGCTTCCTCACACACCTCATTTAATTCCTCAGATGCAGGAAAAACTACTGGTAGTTTTTTTCTCACCAAACATAATACCCTTTTTTGTGGTACCTGGGGTATTATCAGAAATGTGTAAAATATTTTTCATTGCCTCAATCATGTAACGGGTGGACCTATTGGAGGGTACACTAGTCTCATCATCGTCGACACTGGAGTCGGTATCCGTGTCGACGTCTGTATCTGTCACCTGAGGTAGCGGGCATTTTAAAGCCCTGATGACATTTGAGACGCTGGAACAGGCACAAGCTGTGTAGCCGGCTGTCCTATGTCGTCAAACCTTTTGTGCAAGGAGTTGACACTTTCACGCAATTCCTTCCATAAGTCCAACCACACAGGTGTCGATCCCTCAGGGGGTGACATCACATTCACAGGCATTTGCTCCGCCTCCACATCATTTTCCTCTTCATACATGTCGACACAGCAGTACCGACACCCAGCAGACACACAGGGAATGCTCTTACAGAGGACAGAACCCCACAAAGCCCTTTGGTGAGACAGAGGGAGAGTATGCCAGCACACACCAGAGCGCTATATATCACAGGGATATCACCTATAGAAACGTGTTTTCCCCTTATAGCTGCATAAATATAGTTATACTGCGCCTAATTTGTGTCCCCCCTCTCTTTTTTACCCTTTCTATAGTGCAGGACTGCAGGGGAGAGCCAGGGAGCTTCCTTCCAGCGGAGCTGTGAGGGAAAAATGGCGCCAGTGTGCTGAGGGAGATAGCCCCGCCCCTTTTTCGGCGGGCTTTCTCACGCTATTTTAAAAGTTCTGGCAGGGGTTAAAAAGCACCTATATAGCCTCTGGGGCTATATATGGTGCCAGTTTGCCAGCCAAGGTGTCAGTATTGCTGCTCAGGGCACCCCCCCCCCAGCGCCCTGCACCCATCAGTGACCGCAGTGTGTGGTGTGCATGAGGAGCAATGGCGCACAGCTGCAGTGCTGTGCGCTACCTTGGAAAAGACAGAAGTCTTCAGCCGCCGATTTTCCGGACCACCTTCTTGCTTCTGGCTCTGTAAGGGGGACGGCGGCGCGGCTCCGGGAACGGACGACGAGGTCGGGTCCTGTGTTCGATCCCTCTGGAGCTAATGGTGTCCAGTAGCCTAAGAAGCCCAAGCTACCACCACTTAGGTAGGTTCGCTTCTTCTCCCCTTAGTCCCTCGATGCAGTGAGCCTGTTGCTAGCAGGTCTCACTGAAAATAAAAAACCTAACAAACACTTTCTTCCTAGGAGCTCAGGAGAGCCCCTAGTGTGCATCCAGCTCGGCCGGGCACAGAAATCTAACTGAGGCTTGGAGGAGGGTCATAGGGGGAGGTGCCAGTGCACACCAGGTAGTCCTAAATCTTTCTTAGAGTGCCCAGTCTCCTGCGGAGCCCGTCTATCCCCATGGTCCTTACGGAGTCCCCAGCATCCACTAGGACGTCAGAGAAATGCCCCATTCCCAGCAGTCATCTCTCCAGTCATCACCCAGACACATCCCCTGGTGTTACTGTATAATGTCCCATTCCCAGCAGTCACCTCTCCAGTCATCACCCAGACACATCCCCTGGTGTTACTGTATAATGTCCCATTCCCAGCAGTCACCTCTCCAGTCATCACCCAGACAAGTCCCCTGGTGTTACTGTATAATGTCCCATTCCCATCAGTCATGTCTCCAGTCATCACCCAGACACATCCCCTGGTGTTACTGTATAATGTCCCATTCCCATCAGTCATGTCTCCAGTCATCGCCCAGACACATCCCCTGGTGTTACTATATAATGTCCCATTCCCAGCAGTCACCTCTCCAGTCATCACCCAGACACATCCCCTGGTGTTACTGTATAATGCCCCATTCCCAGAAGTCACCTCTCCAGTCAGCAGCTGAATGATCTTGTTGGTGAGTTCCAGGATCTTTTGGTCATTGGGTCTCTCATGTATTAGTGAGTCAGGTGGAGGCACTGGGATGGGGCTCTGGGTTCTACTCAGCCCTTCTGACACACAGGGATGGCTGCTGAGTATCTCACACTCATTGGATGTCTTCTTCACTACTGTGTAATCCTGAGTAATGGAGGAGACATCACATATCAATATATACACTCCCAGACCCCCCCCCCCTCGCATCCTCAGGCATGTCCCTGTATTATTACTATAGATATAAGTGACTTCACAGTGATGCTTCTAAATCATCTCACCTCCCCAGTCATGTCCCTGTATTATTTCTATAGATATGAGTGATGTCACTATGAAGCTCCAAAATCCCTTCACCTCCCCAGTCATGTCCCTGTATTAGGACTATAGATATTAGTGACGTCACTGTAATGCTCTCGGATCCCCTCACCTTCTCAGTCATGTCCCTGTATTACTACTATAGATAAAAGCAATGTCACTGTATAGCTCCCAGATCCGCTAACCTCCCCAGTCATGGCCCTGTATAATTACTATAGATATGTGATGTCACATTGACGCTCCCAGATCCCCTCACCTCCCCAGTCATGTCCCTGTATTATTACTATTGATATATGTGATGTCACTGTGACACTCACAGATTCCCTCACCACCCCAGTCATATCCCTGTATTATTACTATAGATAAAAGTGACATTACTGTGACGCTCCCAGATCACCTCACCCCACCAAGTCACATCTCTGTATTATTGCTACAGATATAAGTGAGGTCATTGTGACGCTCCCAGATCCCCTCACCTCCCCAGTCATGTCACTGTATTATTACTAGATATGTGACTTCACAGTGACGCTTCCAGATCCCCTCACCTCCCCAGTCATGTCCCTGTATTACTATAGATATGAGTTACGTCACTGTGACGCTCTTAGTTCCCTCACCTCCCCAGTCACATCTCTGTATTATTACTATAGATATAAGTGAAATCACTGTGAAACTCCTAGATTCCCTCACCTCCCCAGTCATCTCCCTGTATTATTACTATAGATATAAGTGATGTCACTGTGCCACACCCAGATCACCTTACCGCCCGTCATGTCCCTGTATTATTACTAAAGATATGTGACTTCACAGTGACGCTCCCAGATCCCCTCACCTCCCCAGTCATGTTCTCGTATTATTACAATAGATATAATTGATGTCACAGTGACAATCCCAGATCCCCTCAACTCCCCAGTCATGTCCCTGTATTATTACTATAGATGTGAGTCACAGTGAGATCCCCCTCACCTCCACAGTCATGTCCCTGTATTATTACTATAGATATAAGTGATGTCACAGTGACTCTCCCAGATCCCCTCACCTCCCCAGTCATGTCCCTGTATTACTAAAAATAAGTGATGTTAGTTATGCTACTATACTCCCTCACCTCCCCATTAATGTCCCTGTATTATTACTATAGATATAAGTGACTTCACAGTGACGCTTCTAAATCATCTCACCTCCCCAGTCATGTCCCTTTATTATTTCTATAGATGTGAGTGACGTCACTATGACGCTCCAAAATCCCTTCACCTCCCCAGTCATGTCCCTGTATTATGACTATGGATATTAGTGACGTCACTGTAATGCTCTCGGATCCCCTCACCTTCTCAGTCATGTCCCTGTATTACTAATATAGATAAAAGTCATGTCACTGTATAGCTCCCAGATCCGCTATCCTCCCCAGTCATGGCCCTGTATTATTGCTATTGATATAAGTGATGTCACTGTGACACTCACAGATTCCCTCACCTCCCCAGTCATATTCCTGTATTATAACTATAGATAAAAGTGACATTACTGTGACACTCACAGATCCCCTCGCCCCTCCCAGTCACATCTCTGTATTATTGCTACAGATATAAGTGAGGTCATTGTGACGCTCCAAGATCTCACCTCCCCAGTCATGTCTCTGTATTATTACTATAGATATGAGTGACGTCACTGTGACGCTCCCAGATCCCCTCACCTCCCAGGTCACATCTCTGTATTATTACAATAGATATAAGTGACATCACTGTGCCACTCCTAGGTCACCTTAGCTCCCCAGTCATGTCCTTGTATTAATACTATAGATATGTGGCATCATTGCGCCTCTCCCAGATCCCCTCACCTCCCCAGTCATGTTCTCGTATTATTACTATAGATATGTGACTTCACAGTGACGCTCCCAGATCCCCTCACCTCCCCAGTCATGTTCTCGTATTATTACAATAGATATGTGATGTCACAGTGACAATCCCAGATCCCCTCAACTCCCCAGTCATGTCCCTGTATTATTACTATAGATGTGAGTCACTATGACACTCCCAGATCCCCTCACCCTCCCCAGTCATGTCCCTGTATTATTACTAAAGATATAAGTTAGGTCACTGTGACACTCCCAGATTCCCTCACCTCCCAAGTCACGTCCCTCTATTATGACTACAGATATTAGTGATGTCACTGTGACGCTCCCAGATCCCCCCAGTCATGTCCCAGTATTATTACCATAGATAAAAGTGATGTCACTGTAGTGCTCCCAGAACCCCTCACCTCCCCAGTCATGTCCCTGTATTAGTACGATAGATATGTGATGTCACAGTGACGCTCCCAGATCTCCTCACCTTCCCAGTCATGTCCCTGTATTATTACTTTAGATATACGTGATGTCACTGTGACACTCCCAGATACCCTCACTTCCCCAGCCATGTCCCTGAATTATTACTATAGATAAAAGTGACATCACTGTGATGCTCCCAGATCCACCCACCTCCCAAGTCACGTCCCTGAATTATTACTATAAATATGCTATGTCAAAGTGACGCTCCCAGATCCCCTCACCTCCCCAGTCATGTCGCTGTATTATTACTATAGATATAAGTTACATCACAGTGACGCTTCCAGATCCCCTCACCTCCCCAGTCATGTTCTCGTATTATTACAATAGATATAAATGATGTCACAGTGACAATCCCAGATACCCTCAAGTCCCCAGTCATGTCCCTGTATTATTACTATAGATGTGAGTCACTGTGACACTCCCAGATCCCCTCACGCTTCCCAGTTATGTCCCTGTATTATTACTAAAAATAAGTGATGTTACAGTTACGCTACCATATTCCCTCACCTCCCCATTAATGTCCCTGTATTATTACTATAGATATAAGTTAGGTCACTGTGACGCTCCCAGATTCCCTCACCTCCCAAGTCACGTCCCTCTATTATGACTACAGATATTAGTGATGTCACTGTGACACTCCCAGAACCCTTCACCTCCCTAGTCATGTCCCTGTATTAGTACGATAGATATGTGATGTCACAGTGATGCTCCCAGATCTCCTCACCTCCCCAGTCATGTCCCTGATTTATTACTATAGATAAAAGGGACATCACTGTGATGCTCCCAGATCCCCTCACCTCCCTAGTCACATCCCCGAATTATTACTATAAATATGCTATGTCAAAGTGACGCTCCCAGATCCCCTCACCTCCCCAGTCATGTCCCTGTATTATTACTATAGAGATAAGTTACATCACAGTGACGCTTCCATATCCCCTCACCTGCCCAGTCATGTCCCTGTATCATCACTATAGATATATATGTGACATCACAGTGACACTTCCATATCCCCTCACCTCTCTAGTCATGTTTCTGTATTATTACTATAGATATAAGTTGTTACTGTGAAGCTCCCAGATCCCCTCACCTCCCCAGTCATGTCCCTGTATTATTACTATAGATATAAGTGATGTCACTGCGATGCTGTCAGATTACCTCACCTCCCCAGTAATATACCTGTATTATTACTATAGATATAAGTGATGTCACAGTGAGGCTCCCAGATCCCCTACCTCCCCAGTCAGGTCGCTGTATTATTACTATATATATATATATATGATGTTACTGTGACACTCCCAGATCCCCTTACCTCCCCAGTCATGTCCATGTATTATTTTTATAGATATAAGTGATGTCACTGTGACGCTCCCAGATCACCTCAACTCCCCAGTTATGTCACTGTATTATTACTAAAAATAAGTGATGTCACAGTTACGCTACCATATTCCCTCACCTCCCCATTCATGTCCCTGTATTATTACTACAGATATAAGTGGTCAGTGTGACACTCCCAGATCCACTCACCTCCCCAGTCATGTCCCTATAGTATTATTATTTTCTATTACGTCCTTGAGGATGTTTGGGACACCAAAAGAACCATGGGATATAGACGGATCCACAGGAGACATGGGCACTTTTAGACTTTCAAAGGGGCGCGACCTGGCTCCTCCCTCTATATACCTCCCCAGACTCAGTTTAGAAAATGTGCCCTGCGAGATGGACGCACTCGGGGGAGCTCTTAGAGTTTCTCTGAAAAGACTTAATGTTAGGTTTTTTATTTTGGGGAGATCTGCTGGCTACAGACTCCCTGATTCGTGGGAAAAAGGGGAGAGCAGTCTAGACCCACTTCTAATGAGTTTCAGGGCTCTGCTGCTGCTGACAGGATGCCTTCAGCTACTGAGGGGAGACGAACGCCAGGCTCTCCTGGATGCTCCCTCCCACAGCTTGCCGTCCCCCCTCTTCAAGCCAGAAGTCAGAAGACAGGTGAGTATGTGAGGAAAAGACATCTTCTCTTCAACAAAGACGGCATATAGAGGTATCGCGCAGCATGATTTGTTCAGTGCATGCCAGGCTCCCGGACTGTACACAACGCTGGGTGCAGGGTGCAGAGCGCTGGGGGCACCCTGGGGAGCAAAAAGTACCTCAAAAATAAGACTGGCATATCTGTACAGTGCCCTGGCACTGCCTGCAAACCCCCGCCAGGATAAACATGTAAAAATAAGCAGGAAGAAGCGCTCCATGTTGGGGGCGGGGCTTCTTCCTCCAGGCTCACTCGGCGCCATTTCCTCCTCCAAGCAGCAGCGCTGGTCCTTCCTCACAGCAGACAAGTACCAGGGGCTATAAAAACGAGGGGGGGGGGGCAGATTATTTCTATACAGATATATAGCGTTGCAGCTCTGTGACACTTGAGGGTGTTTTCAGACATGCACTTTGGCGCTGGGGTGTGAGCTGGCTCCGTTCCTTTTGTTCCCTCACAGGCTTTCTTTTGGGTGCTGGTAGGGAGACAATATGTCTGAGGCAGAACTTTCCTCTCAGGGATAATTTATTGGGGACACCAAATGTTTTGGGGGTCCTGTCGGCACCGCCGATGGCTGATTGGTTAACTGCTTTAAATGCTAATGTTACACTGTTAAATCAAAAGTTTACTGAATCTGACTCTCAACTGCAGATTTGGAAGAGATCAGTAGATGATGCTTTATTACAAGGGTCACTGAAACGTAGTGTTGACCAATTAGATGACACAGATTCCGACACGGACTCTGATACCGGTGCCGATTATGCCGATTCTAGATTAGATCCTAAATTGGCTAAGAGTATTCAATATATGATTGTGGCTGTCAAAGACATATTACGTATTGACGAGGACCCCTTTACACCAGAAACGAGGGTCCTTATTTACAAAGAAAAGAGATGCTCGGTTTCTTTTCCTCCTTGTTTTTAACTAAATTACCTTTTTGATGGCATTTGGAATACACCAGATAAGAAATTTCTCATTCCTAATAGGACCAAGGTGGCGTACCCCTTTCCCGCAGCAGATAGGGATAAGTGGGAAACACCGCCCACAGTAGACAAAGCCCTAGCACGCTTGTCAAAACAGGTAGTGCTCCCTGCAGCTCAGTCGACGACTCTTAAGGAGCCGGCTGATCGTAAGCAGGAGGCTACTTTAAAAGCTATATTTACTACCACGGGGACGCAGCTTAGACCGCTTATTGTATCAGCGTGGGTTAGTAGCGCCATTGAAAATGGGCTGAAAGTTTATCTGCTGATTTGGATAATCTGGATAGAGATAGCATCCTAGTGACGCTTGGTTATATCAGGGATGCGGCTGCATACTTGAAAGAGGCTGCAAGAGATGCTGGCCTCCTGGGGGCTAAGGCTAATGCTATGTCTATTGCGGCTAGGCGTGCGCTATGGACTCATCAATTGAATGCTGATGCGGATTCCAAGAAAAATAGGGAGTCCCTTCCCTTTAAGGGTGGGGAACTGTTTGGTGACGGCCTTACTGATTTAGTATCAGCGGCCACAGCGGGTAAGTCTACTTATTTACCTAATGCTCCTGCACAACAGAAGAAACCTTTCGGCCCAACAAATATAGAAGAAGCCGAGGTAACTTCTTCCTCGCTACCAGAGGTAGAGGAAGGGGCAAGAGAACTCCCGCTTCCTCGAGTTCACAGAAGTCCTCCCCAGTTTTCGCCAAATCCACTGCATGACGCCGGGTCTCCCCTACAGGAGACCGCACCGGTGGGGGCACGTCTAAGGCTTTACAGTCAGGTTTGGGTTCGCTCAGACCTGGACCCTTTGGTGTTACAAATTGTGACCCAAGGGTACAAACTGGAATTTCAAGACGTTCCCCCCCCATCGTTAATACTAATCACCCTTACCAGTTTCACTTCCAGACAGAGCTCTAGTCTTTGGAGCAATACAAAAATTATGTCAAAATCAGGTTGTGATCCCGGTCCCCGGGGAGCAACAAGGGGAAGGTTTTTATTCAAGCCTATTTGTAGTGCCATAGCCGGATGGCTCGGTACGACCAATCCTCAACCTAAAATCTATATATTTTTTCCTGAAGAAATTCAAATTCAAGATGGAGTCTCTCCGAGCGGTGATCTCCAGCCTGGAGGAGGGGGAATTCATGGTGTCTTTGGACATATAGGATGCCTACCTTCATGTTCCCATTTATCCCCCTCATCAGAGTTATCTCAGGTGTCCAATCCAGGATACTCATTACCAATTTCAGACGTTGCCGTTTGGCCTGTCCACGGCTCCGAGGATTTTCACAAAAGTCACGGTAGAAATGATGGTTCTCCTCAGAAAAAGAGGAGTTACAATTATCCCATACTTGGACGATCTCCTGATAACGGTGAGGGCCAAAGAAAAACTGGTACAGGACATTACACTGTCTCTGTCGCTTCTACAACAGCACGGCTGGCTCTTGAACCTGCCGAAATCACAATTAGTTCCAACAACCCGGTTGGCATTTTTGGGTATGTTTCTGGACACGGTCCAGCTGAGAGTGTTCCTCCCTCCGGAGAAAGCACTGGAAATTCAGAGTTTGGTAAAACTCATTCTGAAACCACCAACAGTCTCCATTCATCAATGCATTCGGTTGCTAGGGAAAATGGTGGTGGCATACGAGGCCCTCCAATTCAGGAGGTTCCATGCCAGAGTATTTCAGTGGGACCTGTTATACAAATGGTCTGGATCCCACCTCCATATGTACCGGAGGATAGTTCTATCCCCCAACACCAGGATCTCACTCCTGTGGTGGCTCCACAGCTCTCACCTCTTAGAAGGACACAGATTTGGGATCCAAGACTGGATCCTAGTGACCACGGATGCAAGTCTCTGAGGTTGGGGAGAAGTCACACAAGGGGTGACCTTCCAAGGAAGATGGTCAAGTCAGAAAACTCTTCTTCACATAAACGTGCTGGAGTTGAGGGCCATTTACAATGGCCTTCTACAAGCGGAGCATCTTCTTCGAAACCGGCCTGTCCTGATCCAATCGGACAATGTGACAGCAGTAGCGTACATAAACCGCCAAGGCGGCACAAAGAGCAGAACAGCTATGGCAGAAGCCACAAGGATTCTTCGCTGGGCAGAGACTCAGGTAAGCGCTCTGTCAGCAATATTCCTTCCGGGAGTGGACAACTGGGAAGCAGACTTCCTCAGCAGACACGATCTACATCCAGGAGAGTGGTGCCTCCATCAGGAGGTCTTCACTCTAATCACCAATCTTTGGGGGAATCTCCACATAGACATGATGGCGTCCCGCCACAACAAAAAACTACTAATGTATTGTTCCCGGTCCAGGGACCCTCAGGCGGCGGCAGTGGATGCACTGATGTCACCTTGGGTGTATCCGTCTGTGTACGTTTTCCCTCGGCTTCCTCTGATTCCAAAGGTTCTGAGAATCCTAAGAAAATCACAGATTCCAGCGCTCCTGTAGTTCCAGACTAGCCAAGGAGAATTTGGTACCAGGATCTTCAGGAGTTGTTAGTCAAAGATTCATGGCCTCTTCCTCTTTGCGAGGATCTACTGCGGCAGAGGCCGTTCGTCTATCAAGACTTACAGCGGCTACATTTGACAGCATGGCGTTTGAACGCCAGATTTTAGCCGTAAGGGTATTCCCGATGAAGTATTTCCCACTCTTATACTTGCTAGGAAGGGTGTGACGTCGAAACACTATCACCGTATTTGGAGGAAATATATTTCCTGGTGCGAGCAGGGCCGGCAACAGAAATTTTGGGGCCCGGTACACTGATATCTCTGCGGGCCCCCCCACCCCACCCCCAGGAAACAGGACAGTGACCCATATTATCTACAGGACACAAGTATATTAAAAACAAAATTATAGACTCTCTAACGTCTAGAAAACAAAACTTTAATGGAACAATACAATACCGATATAATGGGATCAGCTCTTTCCAAAATTAAGATTCACAGACCCACAATGGTCAGGAATTTTGTACTATCTGTGCTGAGCAGCAACTGAGCCTGAATGACCAGTCACCACCACAGCACAGACATTCTGCACTGATGAGTCTGATCTCATCTGACACGCACATGCATGCAGATGCATCCATGGGGGTCATTCCGAGTTGTTCGCTCGTTATTTTTTACTCGCAACGGAGCGATTAGTCGCTAATGCGCATGCGCAATGTCCGCAGTGCGACTGCGCCAAGTAAGTTTGCTATGCAGTTAGGATTTTTACTCACGGCATTACGAGGACTTTTCTTCGTTCTGGTGATCGTAATGTAATTGACAGGAAGTGGGTGTTTCTGGGCGGAAACTGGACGTTTTATGGGAGTGTGCGGAAAAACGCTACCGTTTCTGGGAAAAACGCGGGAGTGGCCGGAGAAACGGAGGAGTGTCTGGATGAACGCTGGGTGTGTTTGTGACGTCAAACCAGGAACGACAAGCACTGAACTGATCGCACATGGCGAGTAAGTCTGGAGCTACTCAGAAACTGCTAAGAAGTGTCTATTCGCAATTTTGCTAATCTTTTGTTCGCAATTTTGCTATGCTAAGATTCACTCCCAGAGGGCGGCGGCTTAGCGTGTGCAATGCTGCTAAAAGCAGCTTGCGAGCGAACAACTCGGAATGAGGGCCCATGTGCAGAATGCATATGCATGCATAATGTGCCTGCCTGCCTGCATCCCGCCACAAACTAATCCTAAAGTCCTAACCCAAACCCAAATCTCATTCCCTATACATAAACATGTATTATGATTTATGAAATGCAAAAGCCTTACCCTTCTTGCTGCTGCAGAAACATACTGACACAGCCGCTCTAATTCACCAGGCTCGCCTCCCCAATTCCCACAGGCCGCAGTACTCTGTCTGTCCTGTCCTGGCAGCTCCTGCTGTGCGCTCCGTGCCTCAGTCTGGCTCCTCACTCACCCAGCAGAGAGAGACAGGGAGGCAGCGTGCGGACTCACAGGTGTGCGCAGGGGGGGTGCCTGGTGTGCACAGGCACCCCCTAATGTCTGGCACCCCGATCTCACATGCCTGATGCAGTGATCGCCAAGCAGGCTGATTACTGTCCCCTCTGTGCTGCACCCTGCAGGACTGCATTACTGACCGGACGCCTGGGTTAATCAAGGGTGCCACTGCCACCTGCTTTCAAATTCCCAGCTCCACCACCATGTACAAAAACAGCGTGATGTGACGTGATTACATCATGCTGCTCACATGCCCACCCGTCACACCCGCTACATGCCCACCTCAATCCTTCTATTCTATGCCAACGCCAGCCACTGATGAGGAGCAGCATGCAGCCAGCGTTCCTCTTAGGAAGACAAATTCAATTCTGGCAGGCAGCCGGCAGCAGCATTGACAGGTCACTCACTTTTCCAGCAGCAGCGTTACTAGTCTCCGACTGTCAGTGAGTTACTGACTTGTAAGTAAGCTGCTGCAACTTGCAGGGGAAAGAGAGGGGGAGCCAGACCAGGCTGAGGAGGAGCAGTGTAACTGCAGTGAGTGCCATCGGGGGTGTTTGTTTGGTGCACACCACAACATCTGACAATGTGTCTGCTTTATTAGGATTGGTACAAAGGTGGAAATTTTATATGCGTTGACCATCAATAGATGGTGCTAGACACGCCCAAAAGGCGGTGCTAGACACACCCCTCCGACGGTGCACCCCCTAATAAAATGTGCTGCGCACGCCAGTGCGTGCGGTGAGGACGCTGGAGGGGCGGTCCTGGCTGGCAGGATAACAGGTGACCTGTCCGGCCGAGCTTCCTGGCTGGGAACTGGTTGGCAGGATAACAGGTGACCTGGGGGCTGGGGGCACTGAGGGGTGAACAGGGCACTGAGGGGTGAGCAGCACACAGTATTCGGGAAAGAAGGAGGGGGGGCGTGCGCATGCAAACACACATCAATCACAGGGCATTGAGGGGTTGAACAGCACACGGGTCACGGGGGGGGGGGGCGCACGCAAACAAACACACACACTTAAATCACAGCGCAGCGGCCGGCCCGCGAGTCCGCGATGCCGGGAGCAAACAGTTTTTTGAACTGCAGCCGCTGCTGCCCGCTGCCTGGACCTTGGGGCCCCTAACAACGGCGGGGCCCGGGACGGGTGTCCCCTTTAACCCCCCCCTGTCGCCGGGCCTGGGTGCGAGTCCAAGAAAGCTCCAGTGGAGATGTTTGACCTACAAAATGGAGTGGATGCGGGCCTTAAATTAGGCTCCATAAAAGTGCAGATTTCTTTCTGCATTGTCAGTTTTCTTTCAGAAACAATTGGCCTCACTTCCTGAGGTACAGACCTTTGTAAAAGGGGTCCTGCACATCCAACCTCCTTTTGTGCCACCTGTGGCACCTTGGGATCTTAATGTGGTTTTAACATTCCTAAAATCACATTGGTTTGAACCTTTAAGTAAAGTGCAGTTGAAATTCCTCACTTGGAAGGTTGTCATTTTGTTAGCATTGTCATCCGCAAGGCGGGTGTCTGAATTGGCGGCCTTGTGTCACAAGAGCCCTTATTTGATCTTCCATGAGGATAGGGCAGAATTGAGAACTCAGCAACAATTTCTGCCAAAGGTGGTTTCCTCTTTTCATATTAACCAACCTATTGTGGTGCCAGTGGCTACTGGCACTTTGGCTGAGGAAATTCTCTGGATGTCGACAGAGCTTTGAAAATTTACGTTGCCAGAACAGTTCCAGTTAGAAAAACAGAGTCTCTGTTTGTGCTATATGCTCCCAATAAACTTGGGTATCCTGCTTCCAAGCAAAATATTGCCCGCTGGATATGTCACACGATTCAGCAGGCTCATTCCACGGCAAGTTTGTCGTTACCTAAATCGGTAAAAGCACATTCCACTAGAAAGGTGGGCTCGTCCTGGGCGGCTGCCTGAGGTGTCTCGGCATTACAACTTTGCCGAGCAGCTACTTGGTCGGCGTCAAACATGTTTGCTAAGTTTTACAAGTTTGATACCTTGGCCGATGAAGTCCTAAAGTTTGGTCAATCTGTGCTGCAGAATTGTCCGCACTCTCCAGCCCATTATAGAGCTTTGCTATGAACCCATGGTTCTTTTGGTGTCCCCAACATCCTCAAGGACGTAATAAAAAAACGGGATTTTAATACCTACCGGTAAATCCTTTTCTATAAGTCCATAGAGGATGTTGGGCGCCCGTCCCAGTGCGTACTGTATCTGCATTTTAGTTCTGGTTACACACATACTGTGTTATGGTTTCTTCAGCTTGTTGCTGAATTTTGTTCATGTCCATTGACATGTGTTCAGTTGAATGTCATGTTATTCGGCATGTTTATGGCATGAGCTGGTATGATGCTCACCTTGTTTGTTAAGTCATTTCCTCAAAATGCCCCTCTCTCCGGGCACAGTTCCAAACTGAGTCTGGGGAGGGATATAGAGGAAGGACACAAGTCGTGCCCCTTTACAAGTTTTAAAGTGCCCATGTCTCCTGCGGATCCGTCTATATCCCACGTTTCTTTTGGTGTCCCCAACATACTCTACGGACTTATAGAAAAGGATTTACCGGTAGGTATTAAAATCCTATTATAGATATAAGTGAAGTCACTGTGATGCTCCCAGATCCCCTCACCTCCCCAGTCATGTCCATGTATTATTACTATAGATATAAGTGATGTCACTATGACACTCCCAAATACCCTCACCTCCCCAGTCATGTCCCTGTATTATTATTATAGATATAAGTGAAGTCACTGTGATGCTCCCAGATCCCCTCACCTCCCCAGTCATGTCCCTGTATTATTATTATTATAGATATAAGTGAATTCACTGTAGTGCTCCCAGAATCCCACACCTCCCCAGTCATGTCCCTGTATTATTACTATAGATATGTGATGTCACTGTGACACTCCCAGATACCCTCACCTCCCCAGTCATGTCCCTGAATTATTACTATAGATATATGTGACATCACAGTAACGCTTCCAATTCCCTCACCTCCCCAGTCATGTCCCCTTATAATAGATATAAGCTAGGTTACTGTGACGCTCCCAGATTCCATCACCTCCCCAGTCATGTCCCTGTATTATTACTAGAGATATATGTGATGTCACTGTGACACTTTAAGATCCCCTAACCTCCCCAGTCATGTCCCTGTATTATTGCTACAGATATAAGTGATGTCACTGTGATATTCCCAGATTCCCTCACCTCCCCAGTAATATACCTGTATTATTACTATAGATATAAGTGATGTCACAGTGAGGCTGCCAAATCCCATCACCTCCCAAGTCAGGTCCCTGTATTATTATTATAGATATAAGTGATGTTACTATGACACTCCCAGATCCCCTCACCTCCCCAGTCATACACCTGTATTATTACTATAGCTATAAGTGATGTTACTGTGACAGTCCCAGATCCCCTCACGTCCCCCAGTCATGTCCCTGTATTAGTACGATAGATATGTGATGTCACTGTGACGCTCCCAGATCACCTCACCTCCCCAGTCATGTCCCTGTATTATTACTATAGATATAAGTGACGTCACTGTGCCTCTCCTAGATCCCCTCACCTCCCCAGTCATGTCTTTGTATTGCTATAGATATTAATGATGTCACTGTGACACTCCTAGATCCCCTCACCTCTCCAGTCATATACGTATTATTAATATAGATATAAGTGATGTCACAGTGATGCTCCCAGATCCTCTCGCCTACCCACTCATGTCCCGGTATTATTACTAGAAATATAAGGTCACAGTGATGCTCCCAGATCCTCTCACCTCCCTAGTCATGTCCCTGTATTATTACTATAGATATAAGTGATGTAACTGCGACGCTCCCAGATACACTCACCCTCCCAGTCATGTCCCTGTATTATTACTATAGATATAAGTGATGTCACTGTGACACTCCCAGATCCTCTCACCTCCCCAGTCATGTCCCTGTATTATTACTTTAGATATAAGTGATGTCACTGTGACACTCCTAGATCCTCTCACCTCCCCAGTCATGTCCCTGTATTATTACTATAGATATGAGTTCACTGTGACGCTCCCAGATCCACTCACCTCCCCAGTCAGCAGGTAAATGATCTCCAGGGTGATATTTATTATCCTCTCAGTCCTGTGACTCCTGTCTTTGTCCATCCTTGGTGAATCAGAGAGAATACAGAACGTGTGATGTGTAATAAAGACTCCGTTCCTCACAGCTGGAGTTCTTTGGAATAAATATAATACATAAAACATATTGCACATGTAACATAGTAAATATGGAACAGAGTGGCCATTAAGTCTCCTATTTCCTCACAGCCATAGAGTCCTGGTCAGTGTCTCCGAGGTTCCTGTGACCCAGCCCCATAAGGCTGTACTGCATAGTGGGCCTGATCTAGAGTGTAGCGCTATTGTGGGTGGAGTCACAATGAGCTGATTTCAGTACACTGTGAAGGGACAGGGTCTCCTGGAAAAGCGTCAGGAGCCAGGCAGGGGAAAGGCGGCAGGAGACAGGCAAGGGAATGGTGGCCGGAGACAGGCAAGGGGTGGCAGGAGACAGGCAGGGGGAAGGCGGCTGGAGACAGGGAGGAGGAAGGCGGCTGGAGACAGGCAGGAGGAAGGCGGCTGGAGACAGGCAGGAGGAAGGCGGCTGGAGACAGGCAGGAGGAAGGCGGCTGGAGACAGGCAGGGGGAAGGCGGCTGGAGATAGGCAGGGGGCGGCAGGGTGGGGGTGGCAGTAAACTGGCATGAGGCTGTAGGGTGGGTGGTGGCAGGAGACAGAGAGGGGAAAGATGGCAGGAGACAGAGAGGGGAAAGGCGGCAGGAGACAGAGAGGGGAAAGGCTGCAGGAGACAGGCAGGGGAAAGGCTGCAGGAGACAGGCAGGGGAAAGGCTGCAGGAGACAGGCAGGGGAAAGGCGGCAGGAGACAGGCAGGGGAAAGGCGGCAGGAGACAGGCAGGGGAAAGGCAGGCAGGGGAAAAGGCGACAGGAGACAGGCAGTGGAAAGGCGGCAGGAGACAGGCAGGGGAAAGGCGGCAGGAGACAGGCAGGGGAAAGGCGACCGGACACAGACAGGGGAAAGGCGGCAGGAGACAGACAGGGGAAAGGCGGCAGGAGACAGACAGGGGAATGGCGGCCGGACACAGGCAAGGGGTGGCAGGAGACAGGCAGAGGAAAGGCGGCAGGAGACAGACAGGGGAAAGGTGGCAGGAGACAGGCAGGGGAAAGGCCGCAGGAGACAGACAGGGGAAAGGCGGCAGGAGACAGACAGGGGAAAGGCGGCAGGAGACAGACAGGGGAGCAGCCGCATGGAGTAACATGAGATGGGGCTCGGACGGGGTCAGCAGCAGCAGCCACGAGCGGGGTACAGTGCCAGCTGCTTGCAGGCTATAACCCGGCCCTCCCATACCAGAGGCTCCTGCCATGCTAGACCCGCAGCCCCCTGCCTCCTACCCACACCCTCTGCAGCCTAGGAAGGATGAGCTGCTGGGAGCCCCCTGGGGCGGATGAGCAAGGAAGCCCCCTGTAGGAGTAAGTGCCGCTCTCTCTGTGCCTGCTTCTAGATGCTGCCCTCCCCTACTTGCTGCATGGGTGCAGATGTTGGCAGCGCACACAGCATGAAAACACAAGGTTTGTTGGCGCTGGGCAGGTCTGTGATGGAATACACCTTAGGATTAGCAGCCACCTGGAGAGGGGTAGCCGGCCTCCTCAAACAGAGACAAATGTGGGAATACCAGGTAGGCGCTCTATCCAAATGATGCAGCCAAAACATAATTAAAACACTGTTTATTACACACAAGAAAATAAAAACAATATAAACAGTAATGTAGACCAAAACATATACTAATGGGTGTTACCATGAGGTAAATGATATCTCAGATATAAATGATGAGTATAAATAAAAGGTATCAGTCTCTTCTGATACTGGCATTATATAATACAACCCGGTGTCTCTACAGCAGATGGCCGTCGTTATACGTGTGGCGCCCTCCTAGCGGGAATGTCACATGTTACACCATTATAGTGACGTGACTGCTGGGGGGGACGGCAATGAGGGGGCTCAGCCTGCAGCAGTCACACTGCCAGTGGTGTAGTAATGCTCTGCAGCTGTCACACTGCCAGTGGTGTAGTAATGCTCTGCAGCTGTCACACTGCCAGTGGTGTAGTAATGCTCTGCAGCTGTCACACTGTCAGTGGTGTAGTAATGCTCTGCAGCTGACATAATAATAAAAATAATAATAACAGGACACCACAGGCTGCTCCCCCTGTATAATAATAATAATAATAACAGGACACCACAGGCTACTCCTCCTGTATAATAATAACTTGAAACCACAGACTGCTCCCCCTGTATAATAATAACAGGACACCACAGGCTGCTCCCCCTGTATAATAATAATAACACAACACCACAGGCTGCTCCCCCTGTATAATAACAGGACACCACAGGCTGCTCCCCCTGTATAATAAT
The DNA here is from genome assembly GCF_028390025.1 of Pseudophryne corroboree. Classification (NCBI taxonomy): domain Eukaryota; kingdom Metazoa; phylum Chordata; class Amphibia; order Anura; family Myobatrachidae; genus Pseudophryne; species Pseudophryne corroboree. The sequence goes on from NW_026967494.1 coordinate 993,924, forward strand.
AACAGGACATCACAGGCTACTCCTCCTGTATAATAATAACTTGAAACCACAGACTGCTCCCCCTGTATAATATAATAATAATACTAATAAAGGGACAACACAGGCTGCTCCTCAAGTATAATAATGACTGGACACCACAGGCTGCTCCCCCTGTATAATAGTAATAATCATAATAGGACACCACAGGCTGCTCCCCCTGTATAATAATATCAGGACACCACAGGCTGCTCCCCCTGTATAGTAATAATAACAGGACACCACAGGCTGCTCCCCCTGTATAGTAAGACGCCATTACCTGATCTCCACGGACAATGGGAGGCTGCAGCAGTCGATGAAAACTAACTTCCTGCATGTGGAACGCCATTTTCTCGTAGACCAGTCTGGCAGCAGCAATAGATTACCTGGCCGTGTAGTGACGTCAGGAGCGGCGGCCATTTTCCCCTGGTCTGAGCTCCGCCTTCCTTCTATCATTCCCACAAGGCAGCAGGAGCAGAGAGCAGCCATTGCTGTGTCTGGCAGCAGGTAATGATATTATTATTATTACTCTATAGGCTGAGCAGCTCTGGTGTCAGGTTCTGTACTGCAGGGGGAGCAGCCTCTGGTGCTGCATAATTCCTGTACAGGTGCATAGCTCCCAACATGACTCTCTCCAGGAGGGACAGAATGCTCTGCTCCTGGACTTCCCTCTTCATTTATGATTGGCGTCACCTGTGCTGAAACACCTTTCTTATCCATTAACCTGCTCAACACAGGTGCCGGCTATCATACATTAAGAGAAAAGTCCAGGAGCAGAGTATTGTGTCCCTCCTGGAGAGGGTCATGTTGGGAGGTATGCAGGTGGCTGACACTCTAGTGTCCTATTACTGTAATACAGGTGGCGCAGACCCCGCCGTTTCCGTAATACAAGTGGCGCAGACCCCGCCGTTACCATAATACAGGGGAAGCGGACCCCGCTGTCACCGTAACACAGGTGGCGCAGACTCCGCCGTCCCCGTAATACAGGTGGCGCAGACTCCACCGTTACCATAACACAGGTGGCGCAGACCCCGCCGTTACCGTAATACAAGTGGCTCAGACCCCGCCGTTACCATAATACAGGTGGCGCAGTCCCCGCCATTACTGTGATACAGGTGGCGCAGTCCCCACTGTTACCATAATACAGAGGGCGCAGACCCTGCCGTTACTGTGATACAGGTGGCGCAAACCCTGCCGTTACTGTAATTCTATAAACGGGACATTACAGGTGTTGTGTCCTGTGGCATTGTACTATACAGGTGGAGCGGCATATGTTGTATTAATATTCAGGGAAGCTGTATAAAATACAGGGGAGTGGCATGTGTTGTCCTACTGTACAGGGGGAGCGACCTGGGGCATCCTCCTATACAGAGGTAGTGGATTATGACATCCTACTATACAGGGGGTGCAGCCTGTGTTGCCCTTTTATACAGGGGAAGTGGCCTGTGGTGTCTTGTTACTATTATTATATAGGGTGAGCGACATGTATTGTCTTTCTATACAGGAGGAGTGGCCTATGTTGTCATAATACAGGGGTAGCATCCTGTACTGTCATAGTATACAGGGGGAGCGGCCTGTGTTGTTATAATATACAAGCGGAGGGGCCTGTGGTGTCTTGTTACTATTATTATATAGGGTGAGAGGAATGTATTTTCTTTCTATACAGAAGGCGTGGCCTATGTTGTCATAATATACAGGGGCAGCGGCCTGTGTTGTCATAATATACAGGGGTAGCTACCTGTGCTGTCATAGTATACAGGGGGAGCGGCATGTGTTGTCATAATATACAGGGGTAGCTTCCTGTACTGTCATAATATACAGGGGCAGCGGCCTGTGTTGTCATAATATACAGGGGCAGCGGCCTGTGTTGTCATAATATACAGGGGCAGCATCCTGTGTTGTCATATTACAGGGGTAGCATCCTGTACTGTCATAGTATACAGAAGGAGTGGCCTGTGTTGTCATAATATACAAGTGGAGGAACCTGTGGTGTCTTATAACTTTTATTATATAGGGTGAGCGGAATGTATTGTCTTTCTATACAGAAAGAGTGGCCTGTGTTGTCATAATATACAGGGGCAGCGGCCTGTGTTGTAATAATATACAGAAGGAGGGTCCGTGTTTTGTCATAATATACAGGGGTAGCTTCCTGTGCTGTCATAGTATACAGGGGGAGCGGCATGTGTTGTCATAATATACAGGGGTAGCTTCCTGTGCTGTCATAATATACAGGGGGAGCGGCCTCTGTTGTATTTATTATTTATTAGCAGTTTCTTATATAGCGCAGCATATTCTGTTGCGCTTTACAATTAGAACAGCAGTAATAGAACAAAGCAGGGTAAAAACAGACAGACATAGAGGTAGGAAGGCCCTGCTCGCAAACTTACAATCTATGAGAAAATAGGCATTGATACACAAGGATAGATGCTACCTGTTGCATAATGGTCCACCAGATTGCTAGGTTCTTAATGGGTTGTATGATATGATCACCCAGCGATGAGATGAGGTATAGATTGAGAACAGCAGAGGACCCAAGACTGAGCCTTGCAGTACTCCAACTGATAGAGGTAGAGAAGAAGAGGTAGAATCAGAGAAGTAAACACTGAAAGAGCGATTAGATAGGTAGGATGAGAACCAGGAGAGGGCTGTGTCCTGAAGACCTAAAGATTGTAGTATTTGAGAAGAGAGTGGGCAACAGTGTCAAAAGCAGCAGAGAGATCTAGAAGAATGAGTAGTGTGTAGTGGCCTTTAGATCTAGCAGTGACCAGACCATTCACTACTTTGGTCAGTGCCATCTCTGTGGAGTGTTGGGCATGAAAGCCTGACTTAAGTGGGTCCAATAAATTGTGGGAGTTAAGAAAGTGTATAAGGCGAGTGTAGGCAAGTCTCTCAAGTAGCTTGGAGGGACCTGGTAGCTGAGAAATGGGACGGTAGTTAGAGAGTGTGTTTGGGTCAGAGTTGTGGGGGTTTTTTTAGAATGTTTTTTTTTTACAATGGGAGTAATCACTGCATGCTTAAACAGAGAAGGAAAGATACCAGTAGAGAGAGAGATTACAGATTTTAGTTAAGGTTGGGATAAGCAAAGGAGACAAAGTTTTAATGACCTGTGAGGGTATAGGATCAAGAGAAGAATGTTGATACTTTATCTTTACTTGTGGGATCAAATGAAGAGAAAGTGCCAGGGGGTTCAGGTAGGGAATTGAGCAGGTCACTGGCTGAGGAAGAGCGTACCATTTCATCTCGGATTTTATCAATGTTATCCTTGAAGTAGGAAACAAGTTCTTGTGCACTGATAGTAGCTAGTGGGGGAGGTGAGGGAGGGTAAATAAGTGATTTAATTGTATTAAAAAGTCGCTTGGGGTTGCTGGCATGAGAAGAGATGAGAGATTGGAAGTATGTTTCTTTGGCAGTGTCCAGAGCCTGATGATAGGAGTGGTAGGTGGTCTTATATGAGAGAAAGTCACTTGGATTCTGAGATTTACGCCACTGACGTTCTACTTTACATGACAGTTTTTGTAGTGTCTTGTTGATTTAGAGTGCCATGGTTGACATCTAAGTGGAGTGTGATGGGTAGCTGGAGCCAATTCATCAAGGGCACTCTCTAGGGCAGAGGTTCTCAAACTCGGTCCTCGGGGGCCCACACAGTGCATGTTTTGCAGGTCTCCTCACAGAATCACAAGTGAAATAATTAGCTCCACCTGTGGACCTTTTAAAATGTGTCAGTGAGTAATTAATACACCTGTGCACCTGCTGGGTTACCTGCAAAACATGCACTGTGTGGGCCCACGAGGACCAAGTTTGAGAACCTCTGCTCTAGGGTCTAGTGCTGGTGGGATACAGCAGTGTCCGGTGTGGTAAATGTAGAGATTGGTGAGAGCAGTTGTTGCAGTGAAGTGGAAAGTTGTTGAAAATGTATATTGTTAGTATTTCTGCGGGTTAGAGGAGGCTTGCTAGGTTTTAGTGTCGTAGAATTTAGAGTAATAGAAGAGATTGTGAAGGTGATCAGGTTGTGATCAGAGAGAGGGAAAGGAGTGTTAATGAATTCAGAAACTGAGCAGTGCCTGGTGAACACAACATCAAGGTAGTGGCCCTCCAGGTGAGTAGAGGAGTCAGACCATTGGGTGAGTCCCAGAGAGGAGGTTAGAGAGAGGAGTTTGGAGGCATGAACAGAGGTGGTCATTCCGAGTTGTTCGCTCGTTGTTTTTTCTCTTGCAACGGAGCGATTAGTCGCTAATGCGCATGCGCAATGTCCGCAGTGCGACTGCGCCAAGTAAATTTGCTATGCAGTTTGGTATTTTACTCACGGCATTACGAGGTTTTTTCTCCGTTCTGGTGATCGTAATGTGATTGACAGGAAGTGGGTGTTTCTGGGCGGAAATAGGCCGTTTTCTGGGTGTGTGCGAAAAAACGCTGCCGTTCCTGGGAAAAACGCGGGAGTGTCTGAAGAAACGGGGGAGTGTCTGGGCGAACGCTGGGTGTGTTTGTGACGTCAAACCAGGAACGACAAGCACTGAACTGATCGCAGATGCCGAGTAAGTGTGGAGCTACTCAGAAACTGCTAAGAAGTGTCTATTCGCAATTCTGCTAATCTTTCGTTCGCAATTTTGATAAGCTAAGATTCACTCCCAGTAGGCGGCGGTTTAGCGCGTGCAAAGCTGCTAAAAGCAGCTTGCGAGCGAACAACTCGGAATGAGGGCCAGATTGTGGACTGTCAAGAGCTATATTGATATCGACCCATAATGATGGTGGAGATGTCAGAGGATAAGATGTGTGGGAGCCAGGCAGAAAAAGCTTCTAGAAATTGTTGTTTGGGTTGCCCAGGAGGACGATAGATAGCTGCAACACGCTGAGAGAAGGGGGTGAAAATCCTGATAGAGTGAACTTCAAATGATGTGAATGCGAGTGATGGAACCTGAGGTAGAACAGTGTATGTGAATAATTGGGACAGTAAGATTCCAACCCCACCACCTTTACTATTACCAGGCCTGGGGGTGTGTGTTCAGTGGATATCACCGTGTGATAGTGCTGCAGGGGAGGCCATGTCTGATTGTGTGAGCCAGTTTTCTGTTATAGTCGGCAGATTAAAGTTGTGAGAGATAAAGAGGTCATGGATGGATGGTAATTTGTTACAAACAGAGCGTGCATTCCAAAAGCCACATTTTAGTGACTTGGAGGGGAATGGGAGACACGTGATACTTATGAGGTTAGATGGATTTCTATGTTGTTTTGAGAAAACTGAGTGTGAGAGGGACAGGTGGTTGGGGCCTGGATTTGGTGATATGGCACCAGATAATAAAATCAGAAGAGTGAGATAAATATTGGTGGATGTTTGCGAGTGTTTATTCTGGTGGCCAATTGTGGTTGTCAAAGTACTAGCAGAGAAGTAAGTATAAAGCTCATGAGTGATTAGAAGAGGGGAGTGAAGAATAGAAGCTGTAATGTGCACAGAGGGGTGAGTTTTAGGGTGAGTGGAGAATGTGTTACATTTGGTGAGAATTCCATGAATTGAAATAAGAAACAGCAGTAGTTTGATGAACATGCTGTGGTCGTTTGTGAGATAATTTTGGGTTAAGTAGTGTAGGAATAAGTTGTTTAAGTAAGTTACCTTTCCTTGATGGTGCTCAATGTATGTTCAGCTGTTTTTTTAACTGTTCGGATAACACACTTCTTAATTCCACACTTATTAAATTCCACGCAAGCTACCCCCAGCAAGCTGACCCCTTGACATTATACAGTAACACCAGGGGATGTGTCTGGGTGATGACTGGAGAGGTGACTGCCGAGAATAGGGCATTATACAGTAACACCAGGGGACGTGTCTGGGTGATGACTGGAGAGGTGACTGCTGGGAATGGGACATTATACAGTAACACCAGGGGACGTGTCTGGGTGATGAGTGGAGAGGTGACTGCTGGGAATAGGACATTATACAGTAACACCAGGGGATGTGTCTGGGTGATGACTGGAGAGGTGACTGCTGGGAATGGGACATTATACAGTAACACCAGGAGACGTGTCTGGGTGATGACTGGAGAGGTGACTGCTGGGAATTGGACATTATACAGTAACACCAGGGGATGTGTCTGGGTGATGACTGGAGAGGTGACTGCTGGGAATGGGACATTATACAGTAACACCAGGGGATGTGTCTGGGAGATGACTGGAGAGGTGACTGCTGGGAATGGGACATTATACAGTAACACCAGGGGACCTGTCTGGGTGATGAGTGGAGAGATGACTGCTGGTAATGGGGCATTATACAGTAACACCAGGGGGTATGTCTGAGTGATGACTGGAGAGGTGACTGCTGGGAATGGGACATTATACAGTAACACCGGGGGATGTGTCTGGGTGATGACTGGAAAGGTGACTGCTGGGAATGGGACATTATACAGTAACACCAGGGGACGTGTCTGGGTGATGACTGGATAGGTGACTGCCGGTAATGGGGTATTATACAGTAACACCAGGGGATGTGTCTGGGTGATGACTGGATAGGTGACTGCTGGGAATGGGACATTATACAGTAACACCAGGGGATGTGTCTGGGTGATGACTGGAGAGGTGACTGCTGGGAATGGGACATTATACAGTAACACCGGGGTATGTGTCTGGGTGATGACTGGAGAGGTGACTGCTGGGAATAAGGCATTATACAGTAACACCAGGGGATGTGTCTGGGTGACGACTGGAGAGGTGACTGCTGGGAATGGGGCATTATACAGTAACACCAGGGGATGTGTCTGGGTGATGACTGGAGAGGTGACTGCTGGGAATGGGGCATTATACAGTAACACCAGTGGATGTGTCTGGGTGATGACTGGAGAGGTGACTGCTGGGAATGGGACATAATACAGTAACACCAGGGGACGTGTCTGGATGATGACTGGAGAGGTGACTGCTGGGAGTGGGACATTATACAGTAACACCAGGGGACGTGTCTGGGTGATGACTGGAGAGGTGACTGCTGGGAATGGGACATAATACAGTAACACCAGGGGACGTGTCTGGGTGATGACTGGAGAGGTGACTGCTGGGAATGGGACATTATACAGTAACACCAGGGGACGTGTCTGGGTGATGACTGGAGAGGTGACTGCTGGGAATGGGACATTATACAGTAACACCAGGGGATGTGTCTGGGTGATGACTGGGGAGGTGACTGCTGGGAATGGGACATTATACAGTAACACCAGGGGATGTGTCTGGGTGATGACTGTATCACTGTGTGTGTCCAGTGTCTATAAGGTGTCAGGATGTCACTGTCTGTCTCCATGCAGGAGGGGGAGTATATAGAGGAACACAGGGGTCTGTACAAGGACGTGATGATGGAGAATCACCGGCCCCTCACATCACTGGGTAAGAGGAGATTGCCATGTATTGTACAGGGGAGAGCAGGTATGGGACCCCCTATATACACACATAATCTGATAATCACATATATACACTGTACTCAGTCACTGTGTGTCTCCTACAGATGGACCCAGTAACAGAGATACCCCAGAGAGATGTCCCCGTCCTCTGTATTCCCAGGATTGTACAGAGGAGAATCACAGGATCCCACAGGAGGATCAGGTAGGTGGGATTTAGGGTCTCACCAATATACCAAAGTGACTGTCACTATATGATCTGTAGCGGAGCTGTGTGTCTTATACACTGATATTATACTGTTTCACCTCAGTTTAATCTGACTGTATGCAATTGTCATTTCTCATACGTCCTAGAGGATGCTGGGGATGACATCAAGACCATGGGATATAGACGGGATCCGCAGGAGACATGGGCACTCTTAAGACTTTTCATTGGGTGTGAACTGGCTCCTCCCTCTATGCCCCTCCTCCAGACCTCAGTTTTAGAAATGTGCCCAGGCAGACTGGATGCACTCTGAGGAGCTCTACTGAATTTCTCTGAAAAGACTTATGTTAGGTTTTTTTTATTTTCAGGAAGATCTGCTGGCATCAGACTCCCTGCTTCGTGGGACTGAGGGGGCAGAAGCAGAACCAACTTCCTCAGAGTTTCATGGCTCTGCTTCTGGCTGACAGGACACCATTAGCTCCTGAAGGGAACTGAACGCTAGCCGTGTCTAGATGCTCACTCCCACAGCCGTCACCCCCTCACAGAGTCAGAAGTCAGAAGACAGGTGAGTATGAGAAGAATGATCTTCAATCAAGTAAGTGATGGCTGAGGTGCGGCGTGGCTGGCGGGAGCGCAGCACGCCACTGCTGCCCACACACACAGGCACTGCAGGGTACAGGGCGCGGGGGGGGGGGGTGCGCCCTGGGCAGCAAGAAAAATACCTCAAACTGGCTAAAAGGGGGCATAAGATGCCGCTGGCCCAGCCCTACCCCCGCCAGTATAAATAATAAGTCAATATACTGAGTGTAAAGATGCGCCATTGTGGGGGCGGAGCTTCTTCCAGCACACTACTCGGCACCATTTTCTCTCTCTCCTCAGTCTGCAGAGAACATGCTGGTCCTCTCCTCCACTTCTGACAAGTACAGGGTGCTATAAATGGGGGGCACAAAGCAATTGTGGTGCATTTGATAGTGTATATTACAATTTAAAAGCGCTTTTGGGTTGTGGACATACTGTGTTCATAGGCAATACTGGTGCTGGGTTTGTGAACTGGTTACTCCTATCCTTTGTCCCTCTGACAGATTTTACTGTGGGTCTGTCCCCAAAATAAGTCCCAGTGTGTCTGTGAGTGTGGTGTACACGTGTGAGGCATGTCTGAGGCAGGGAGTTCCTCCCCGGAGGAATCCATTTTAGGGACACAGAGTTGTAATGTGGTGGCGCTACCGGCACACCAAGAGCCTGCATGGGTGAAAGAGCTACGTGACAGTATGCATCTGATTAACTGTAGATTGGATAAGTCTGAATCTAAGGCTGCATGCTGGAGAAAATCTGTGGAAGATGTAATTTTTCAGGATGCTGTTATTCCTTATGCGGGCGGCCCCTCTGGGTCACATAAGAGACCATTTGCAAATGTTGTAAACACTGATACCGACACAGATTCTGATTCTTGTGTCGACAGTAGTGAATCCAGAGAGATAGATCATAAATTGCCAAAACGTATACAATATATGATTGTGGCTATAAGGGATGTGTTGGAGGTTACAGAAAGCACTCCTGTACCTCAGGAGAAAGCTTATTTATGTAAGGAAAAGAAATCCAAAGTCACGTTCCCTCCTTCACACAAACTAAATGCTCTGTTTGAAGGGATGTGGGTGAATCCTGATAAAAGATTTCGTATTCCCAAAAGGATTCACATAGCTTATCCTTTCCCGGTTGAAGACAGGAAAAAATGGGAATCGCCCCCTATGTTAGACAGTGCACTTTCCAGGTTGACAAAGAAGGTAATTCTCCCTGCTCCTGGCACGGCTTCTCTTAAAGAGCCGGCAGACCGCAAAATGGAAACAACATTGAAATCCATTTGTTACCAAGGGTACACTGCTCAGGCCCACTATTGCCTGCGCTTGGGTGAGTCGCGCTATTGAAAAATGGTTAGAAAGTGTGTCATCAGAAATTGACACGATTGATAAAGATGAGATACTCCTTAAGTTAGGGAATATAAAGGACGCTGCCGCCTACATGCTGGAAGCAATGAAGGATATTGGACTTTTGAGTTCACAAGCCGCTACCATGGCAGAATCGGCTAGGCGGGCGTTAAGGATTCGCCAGTGGAACGTGGCTGCATATTCCAAAAGAAACATGGAGGCTCTCCTATATAAAGGTGAGGCCTTATTTGGCGATGTCCTGGATGCGTTAGTCTCGGCGGCTACCACAGGTTAGTCAACACTTTTACCCTCTGCGCCTGCACCGGCAAAAAAGACCTATCACCCGCAAATGCAGACCTTTCGGCCCAATAAATACAAAAAGGCGAGAGGTTCCCCCTTCTTTGCAGGTAGGGGAAGGGGAAAGAAGCCCACACCGCCTCCAGGTTCCCAAGAGCAGAAGTCTACCCCTAATTCTGCCAAATCCCCAGCATGACGCTGGGGATTTGGCAGAGCGCTCGGGTGGGGGGCACGTCTCAAACTCTTCAGCCAGTATCCCTGGGTATTGCAAATAGTGTCCCAGGGATACAAACTAGAGTTTCAAGACATTCCCCTATGCCGATTTTCAAATCGACCTTGCCAGCTTCTCTGCCGAAGAGAGAAGCAGTAACAGCGGCAATCCAAAAATTATGTCAAGACCAGGTTATATTCCTGAGAAGGTTCAAGTTCAAGATGGAATCACTTCGGGTGGTGGACATAAAGGATGCTTACCTGCATGTTCCCATTTATCCTCCTCACCAGGCTTATCTGAGATTTGCGATTCAGGATTGCCATTACCAATTCCAGAAGTTACCTTTCGGTCTCTCCATGGCTCCGAGGGTATTCACCAAGGTGATGGCGGAGATGATGGTCCTCCTTTGTCAGAAAGGAGTCAGTATAATCCCTTATCTGGATGACCTCCT
>NW_026967494.1:3021907-3099407 GCF_028390025.1 Pseudophryne corroboree
TGCCTCTGGGGGGGGGGGGACTGTCTGCTACTGCTGGACTCCTGGTAGCTGCTGCCTGCACTGCGGTCTCCCATGTACTAGCCTGCCCCGCCAGTGCTCTACCTCCCAGCACTCTCCATGACAACCAGGCACCGGGACTTCCCTGCCCTTTCCCCCACAGGGGCTCTCTCACTCGCAGGGAACCGCCTTCCTGTAAGCTCCCTTGTCTCAGCCGCCAGCCTTTTTCTCTCCCCTTAGTCAGCCCACCAACAAAACCGCCACTACACGCGTCCAGCCACCTCTCTCAGCACACGGGACCTCTGGAAGCTTCTCCACGATCTCCACCGCGCGCTGCACGCTTACCAGAGTCCCCTCACCTTCAGCAGGCACAGAATAATAACATGCATAAACACACTACATTATTGGATCACTATAAAGATCCAAGTTATTATCACATATATCAGTTGGCAGCATCTCTATTACCTTATAGATCTACACATTCATTCATTGATTTGCCCCCTCATAGTGTCCCAAGGCCTTCAGATCACTAGGGTACTACAGTAATAGTACAGGTACATGACTGGGGTGGTGAGGGGATCTGGGAGCGTCACAATAACGTCACTTATATCTAAAGTAATAATACAGGGACATGACTGGGGATGGGAGGGGATCTGGGAGCGTCACAATAATGTCACTTATATCTATAGTAATAAAACAGGGACATGACTGGGTAGGTGAGGAGATCTGGGAGTGTCACAGTGGCATCACTTCTATCTATAGTAATAATACAGGAAAATGACTGGGGAGGTGAGGGTATCTGGAAGTGTCACAATAATGTCACTTATATCTATAGTAAGAACACAGGGACATGACTGGGGAGTTGAGGGGATCTGGGAGCGTCACAGTGACGTCACTTATATCTATAGTTATAATACAGGGAAGTGACTGGGGTCTGAGGAGACTTGTGAGTACAGTAGCACCGGGGGATGTGTCCTGGTGATGACTGGGGAGCTGACTGCTGGGAATGGGACATTATACAGTAACACCAGTGAACGTGTCTGGGTGATGACTGGAGAGGTGACTGCTGGGAATGGGACATTATACAGTAACACCGGGGGACGTGTCTGGGTGATGACTGGAGTGGTGACTGCCGGTAATGGGACATTATACAGTAACACCAGGGGATGTGTCTGGGTGATGACTGGAGAGGTGACTGCTGGGAATGGGACATTATACAGTAACACCAGGGAATGTGTCTGGGTGATGACTGGAGAGGTAACTGCTGGGAATGGGACATTATACAGTAACACCAGGGAATGTGTCTGGGTGATGACTGGAGAGGTGACTGCCGGGAATGGGGCATTATACAGTAACACCAGGGGATGTGTCTGGGTGATGACTGGAGTGGTGACTGCTGGGAATGGGACATTATACAGTAACACCAGGGGACATGTCTGGGTGATGACTGGAGAGGTGACTGCTGGGAATGGGGCATTATACAGTAACACCAGGGGATGTGTCTGGGTGATGACTGGAGAGGTGACTGCCGGGAATGGGGCATTATACAGTAACACCAGGGGATGTGTCTGGGTGATGACTGGAGTGGTGACTGCTGGGAATGGGACATTATACAGTAACACCAGGGGATGTGTCTGGGTGATGACTGGAGAGGTGACTGCTGGGAATGGGGCATTATACAGTAACACCAGGGGATGTGTCTGGGTAAATGCTGGGAATGGGGCATTATACAGTAACACCAGGGGATGTGTCTGGGTGATGACTGGAGAGGTGACTGCTGGGAATGGGACATTATATAGTAACACCAGGGGATGTGTCTGGGTGACGACTGGAGAGGTGACTGCTGGGAATGGGGCATTATACAGTAACACTGGGGGACGTGTCTGGGTGATGACTGGAGAGGTGACTGCTGGGAATGGGGCATTATACAGTAACACCAGGGGACGTGTCTGGGTGATGACTGGAGAGGTAACTGCTGGGAATGGGGCATTATACAGTAACACCAGGGGATGTGTCTGGGTGATGACTGGAGAGGTGACTGCTGGGAATGGGGCATTATACAGTAACACCAGGGGACGTGTCTGGGTGATGACTGGAGAGGTGACTGCTGGGAATGGGTCATTATACAGTAACACCAGGGTATGTGTCTGGGTGATGACTGCATCATTGTGTGTGTCAGGTTCCTATAAGGTGTCACGATGTCACTGTCTATGTCTCCATGCAGGAGGGGGAGTATATAGAGGAATACAGAGGTCATTACAAGGACGTGATGATGGAGAATCACCGGCCCCTCACATCACTGGGTAAGAGGAGACTGTCATGTATTGTACAGGGGAGAGCAGGTATGGGGGGCCCATATATACACACATTACCTGATAATCACATCTATACACTGTACTCAGTCACTGTGTGTCTCCTACAGATGGGTCCAGTAACAGAAATACCCCAGAGAGATGTCCCCGTCCTCTGTATTCCCAGGATTGTACAGAGGAGAATCACAGGATCCCACAGGAGGATCAGGTAGGTGGGATTTAGGGTCTGCCCAATATACCAAAGTGACTGTCACTATATGATCTGTAGAGAAGCTGTGTGTATTATACACTGATATTATACTGTTTCACCTCCATTTAACCAAACAGTATGCAAATGCTATTGTATTTTTTGGGTTATTTAGGTAGAACGTCTTTCTCCTATAAAGGCAGAAGATATAAGGAGAGAAGAAGAGACGTATGTGACTGATATAAAGGCAGAAGATATAGAGGGAGAAGAAAAGACGTATGTGACTGATATAAAGGCAGAAGATATAGAGGGAGAAGAAGAGACGTATGTGACTGATATAAAGGCAGAAGATATAGAGGGAGAAGAAGAGACGAATGTGACGGATATAAAGGCAGAAGATATAGAGGGAGAAGAAGAGACGTGTGTGACTGATATAAAGGCAGAAGATACAGAGGGAGAAGAAGAGACGTATGTGACTGATATAAAGGAAGAAGATATAAGGAGAGAAGAAGAGATGTATGTGACTGATATGAAGGCAGAAGATACAGAGGGAGAAGAAGAGACGTATGTGAGGGGTGATCAGCAGTGTAAGGAGGAGGCGATCCCTACAGATATCAGCACAGGTGAGTAATAAACACTTATTACAGAAGTCACATATTCTCGTTGCTCAGTCACTACAGCAATCTCTTATCCTACACCCTCCTCCACCATCAGCCCTGTTCTCAGTTGGGTGTTTATAACACAAGGCTATCCATGACAAACATCACATTTAGAGAGTTATTACACACATCACTATAATGTTATTAAAAGTAACAAGCAGAAGTTTATTTTTAGGGATCATATATAAGTAGTAGTGTGTTTTTTGTGGAGCGTCTAATTTGTATGGGATCTAAATTTCTCAGTTTAGCAACCTTTTATTAAATAACCTTCATTTTGTTAGATGATGCAGGTATTACATAACTCCTTGTATATAGTAGACCTTTGGGTCACCACAGAAACCGGGGAGAAGGACAATATTCGCATTGGGGTGATCTGTAGACCACCTAGCCAGGGGCTGGATTTGGACAGGAATCTATTGTTGGACATCACTAAAATGGTTTTAAAGGGAGAAGTCATAATCATGGGAGACTTTAATTTAACTGATGCAAATTGGGAGGGGTCTTTTGCAAGATCAGCTACAAGTGGCAAATTTCTATATTCCTTACAGGGAGCATCTCTCAATAAACAGCAGATATTTCCCTTCTGCATAGAAGAGCGGTCGGGAAAGAAAGAAGTAAAACCTCCTTTCTCTTTCATCCACTAGGGGACACTGGAGTCTTATACAGTAGAGGTGTGAAGCTTGCAACCGGAGGTGTGGCACAATCTAAAAATTAGCATTGTCTGCACAGCCGGCTCCTCCCCCTTCACATCCCTCAGTTTGAAAAATTGTGCCAAGGAGGTACAAGCACAAGAAGGGAGCTCCTGCTCCATTTCAGTACTGAGACTAAGTTATCCTAATGTAAAGGAGGAGGAAAGTCTTCAGAATAGAGAGACAATGATCCCTACTAAAGGGGATCTGCATCTCTCCTCAGAAAATCCGGAGCACAGAGTCAGCAGTAAGTACTGGTTGTAAAGGGCCCTAGTTACAGTTACACTTACGGTAACCATAGCTTCTTCATGGATCCAGGAGGCAGTTTGACAGACTTCCTCCCGTGGACCGCACACAACGCTGCTACCTTCTGGCTCTAAGCCCTGGGACTCAGCAGCGCAGCTTCCCCGCTGCCCCCCTCCTTCCGCTGCGACAGAACAAACGGTCTAAATACTCCCTGGCCGGCTATACACTCCCGCTTCATGTCGGCTCCCCCGCCGCCCCTCCTTCCTCTACAGACAGAGGGCTGAGGGAGACGCAGCGCGGATGTCAGCAGCAGCTTATACCGCTTAAACACACAGTGGGGCGCTTGAAAAGAGCGTCCCCTCCCGCTGAAACTACATATATCTCGCGGCTAGCAGCCGCAGCTTCCCCTGCACTCACCGAAACCCGGGCTATATCCCCCGCTAGTACGAGGGCTTCTCATACGCTGCTGCCTTATAACTTAAGACCTGATAGGCTAGCAGCGCAGCTCCTCCGCCGCTCCCCTTTTATAGAGAGTAGAGGCTATTCCATTTGGGGGTTAGATGATGTTTGATGAGTTAGACAAGTGGATTTCGCAGGCAACTGCAGTGACATCTACCTTTCTACCTACTTCTCACTCGAGCACCACGTCACACGTTAGAGGAGGTTGCTCGGGACCAGTGTTTAAATTCATTCGATCACTGTCGCACCGAGCCAGAAGAGGTTTTGGAGCAACAGACTCATGGAACCAGAGGTAGAGGTCGTTCATAGTCGACACCAGAAAAGCAGAACAGACCTGCTGACAAACCCGTGGCATGATGGTTTCCCTGCTCACCTGGGGTCCCCCTTGGGGGGCGCAGAGTTGGAAGGTTTTCGGGACGCCTGGACCAAAACATCACCAGACGTCTGGATCAACCAGATATTTCCCAGGGTTACAGGATAGTTACAAGAGCGTCCACACAGTCCGTTTATTTGCAGCGCGAGGTCCTAGGTGCCCATTGCGAGCAGGAGCGTTACAGGAGGCAACTTTAAAGACGCCTGCATACAAAGGGTTAAGTCGCCAGTCCCAGATCCTCAATGAGGAACGGGATTTTATTCGAAACTTTTGGTAGTGAAAAATACCTTCATATCCCGATTTGGACGTCTCACCAAGCTTACTTAAGATTTGCACCGGTGTGGGATCACTACCGAATCAGGGCCCTGCCATTCGGTCTATCATCAGCCCCAAGAATCTTTATAAAGATCATAGCAATAGTGGTGACAGGATTGAGACAGGGGTCACGATCATACCTTATCTAGACAATCTACTGATCAAGGCCTCATCTCAGAAACAGCTGATAAAGGATGCTCAGATAGCTCATCAATTTCTCATTCAACATGGGTGGATTGTGAACTTCCAGAAATCCAACCTCATGCCAACTCCACGGATTCAATTCCTTGGTCTCATCTTGGACACGATACAATTAAGAGTATTCCTACCAGAGAACTAGATCCAGGACCCACAGAGGTTAGTGGCTCAGGTACTAAGGACACAGATGGTTTCTCTACACCTCTGTGTGCTACTTCTCAAGAAGAGGGTGGTGTCATTTGCAGCTCTCCGGTACGGAGGACTTTATTCCTGACGATTCCAGATGAAACTCATTGCTCAGGGAGCAGGTTTGCACTGGCTTCTACATCGAAGAATCCAGCTTCCACCACGCATACGAACCTTCTTGATTTGATGGTCGTTGCACAAGAATCTCGCAGCAGGCAAGAGATTCGGCATTTGGGATTGGAGGATCCTAACAATGGACGCCAGTCTCAGAGGTTGGGGTGCCGTCCTAGTGGAACAAATTACTAACAGTTTGCAGATTCAAGATGGAATAAATCCAGTTCGTTATTGTGGGTTTAGAACATGGAGGGGTCATGGTATCCATGGACATAAAGGATGGACATTACAGGAGAGCAGCCTACCCATAAACATTCTCAAATAGAGAGCAGTTTACAATGCGCTTCTCTTAGCCGCAGACCTAGTCATGGGTCAACACTTAAAGATACAATCGGACAATGTCACGATGACGGCTTACATAAACCATCAAGGAGGAACAAAGAGCAAGATGGCATTAAAGGAAGCCACATCCTCTCGGCAGTGTTCATTCCAGGTGTGGAAAACTGGGAAGCAGATTATCTCAGCCGCCAGGACATGCATCCGGGAGAGTGGTACCTACATCCACGGATTTTTGACATGGTGGTGAGGAGATGGGGTCTACCTCAAGTCGATCTAATGGCGTCTCGGCAAAACCATCAGCTGCCCAGATATGTGTCCAGGCAAAAGATCCAGCAGAAGGAGTGGACGCATTAACAGGAGGGTTTACATTTTTCCATCTTTCCCACTCATACCCAGGGTTCTGAAACTGTTGAACCGAGAACGAGTGTGGTCAATTCTAATTGCACCAGATTGGCCCCGCAGGAGTTGGTACTCAGACCTGCGAGGGTTACTAGTGGAAGATCCTTGGCGGTTACCTCAGAGGGAGGACCTGCTATCTCTAGGGACTGTTCCAACACCCAGCTGCGTTTAACGGCGTGGCTATTGAAACCTGGATCTTAAGAAACAGAGGGATACCAAGAACGGCCATTCCTACGATGTTTGCCGCTAGGAAGCTGGTCACAGCCATGCACTACTACAGGATTTACAGGAGGTGCATGGACTGGTGTCAAGAACGTGGTTGGAATTCGACGAACTTCCACTTATCCAGACTTCTACTTTTCCTTCAGGCCGGTCTAGATGTAGGACTGAGGCTGGGCTCTCTGAAGGTTCAAATTTCGGCTCTCTCCATCCTATTTCAACAAGCGGTTAGCACTCTTGTCAGAGGTTCAAACCTTTTTACAGGGGGTTCTGAGGATACAACCCCCTTTTTCGTCCTACCACTGTGCCATGGGACTTAAATTTGGTGTTGGAATTTTTGAGATCTCCAACTTTTGAGCCGTTAGCAAGAACAGACCTGAAATATCTCTTTTGGAAAGTTACATTATTGCTTGCCTTGGTTTCAGCCAGGCGGGTTTCTGAGTTGGGAGCCTTATCGTGTAAGAGTCCTTTGAATGTTTCATGAGGATAGGGTAGAACTCCGTACAAGAGCAGGTTTCCTTCCTAAGGTTGGTTTCGGGGTCTCACGTAAACCAGCCAATTGTGGTCCCATCTTTTCAGGGTCTCACAGATGGGGAAGTGTCCTTGGATGTTGTCTGAGCTTTATGTGTATATGTACAAGTTACGTCGTCCTTTAGAAAGTTGGACCATTGTTTGTTCTTAAAAAGGGCTGGTCAGCATCTAAGCAGCCTTTGTCTAGATGGATTCGACTTGCCATTTGGCAAGCTTATATTTCCTGTGGCAAACAGGTTCCGGTACCACCAGATCAGTGGGTGCGTCATGGGCGGCTGCCAGAGGTGTTTCCAGTACCCAACTTTGCAGAGCGGCGACGTGGTCCTCAGCCCACACGTTCACAAACTTTTACAAGTTTGATACATTTGCGTCCAGGGACTCTAAATTCGGACGTTTAGTTTTGCAGGCTACCGACAGCACTCCCTCCCTGGGGGATAACTTTGGGACATCCCTTACTGTATAGGACTCCAGTGTCCTCTAGTGGATGAAAGAGAAAAGAGGATTTTGGTACTTACCGATAAATCCATTTCTCTGAATCCTCTAGGGGACACTGGACGCCCGCCTCGGTGCTGTCAACCTGCTGTGTTCAAGGTTCTTGTTCAAACAGTTCGTGCAAACAGCGTTGGTTTTCTTGGATGCTGTTTGATATGTTGTATGGTTCGGTTCCTCGCCATGTGCTCTAGTATCTTGTCCTGTTCTCTTGGTCAAATTTTTCAAACTGAGGGAGGAGGGATGTGAAGGGGGAGGAGCCGGCTGTGCAGACAATGCAAATTTTTAGATTGTGCCACACCTCCGGTTGCAAGCTTCACACCCCTACTGTATAAGACTCCAGTGTCCCCTAGAGGATTTTTTGGGAGCACTCTTGTTAACTTAATTGCAATTAAAATATGACCTTTAATAAATATTCACTAAAAATTCATATAAATTGATCCTACTTAATTAAAAGAAAGATTACTATTGACTGAATTGTCTTACTATCAGTATTATATAAATCAGGGTGAAAAATATTTTATTTAGAAGAAATATATTCATATGTGTAATACTTTACCATCTAGAACACTGCCAGACAGCCGTGGGCTCTCCCTATTGTTTCCTGTGAATAGAATCAGTTACATGTGCATGGTATACACACACACACACACACACACACACACACACACACACACACACACACACACACACACCTTATTCATTATCATTTTCAGAAGGGAGCGGCTGAGGCTTATATATACTGTCTATGTATGGTAGGTATCCCTTCCATACCTACCATACATAGACAGGAAAACTATGTATATAGGAAACTATAGGTCTGTAAGACAATACAGAAGGAAACTATAGGTCAGTAAGACAATACAGAAGAAACTATAGGTCAGTAAGACATTCCAGAAGAAACTATAGGTCAGTAAGACAATAGAGAAGAAACTATAGGTCAGTAAGACAATACAGTAAGAAACTATAGGTCAGTAAGACAATACAGTAAGAAACTATAGGTCACTAAGACAATGCAGTAGGAAACTATAGGTCAGTAAGACAATACAGTATGAAACTAGATCAGTAAGACAATACAGTCGAAAACTATAGGTCAGTAAGACAATACAGTATGAAACTAGATCAGTAAGACAATACAGTAAGAAACTATAGGTCAGTAAGACAATACAGTAAGAAACTATAGGTCAGTAAGACAATACAGTAGGAAACTATAGGTCAGTAAGACAATACATTGAGAATCTATAGTTCAGTAAGACATTACAGAAGAAACTATAGGTCAGTAAGACAATAGAGAAGAAACTATAGGTCAGTAAGACAATACAGTAAGAAACTATAGGTCAGTAAGACATTACAGAAGAAACTATAGGTCAGTAAGACAATACAGTAAGAAACTATAGGTCAGTAAGACATTACAGAAGAAACTATAGGTCAGTAAGACAATAGAGAAGAAACTATAGGTCAGTAAGACAATACAGTAAGAAACTATAGGTCAGTAAGACAATACAGAAGGAAACTATGGGTCAGTAAGACAATACAGTAGGAAACTATAGGTCAGTAAGACAATACATTGAGAAACTATAGGTCAGTAAGACAATACAGTAGGAAACTATAGGGCAGTAAGACAATACAGTAAGAAACTATAGGGCAGTAAGACAATACAATAGTAAACTAGGTCAGTAAGACAATACAGTAAGAAACTATAGGTCAGTAAGACAATACAGAAGAAACTATAGGTCAGTAAGACAATACATTAAGAAACTTTAGGTCAGTAAGACAATACAGAAGGAAACTATATTTCAGTAAGACTACAGTAAGAAGCTATAGGTCAGTAAGACAATACAGTAAGAAACTATAGGTCAGTAAGACAATACAGTAAGAAACTATAGGTCAGTACAACAATACAGAAGAAACTAGTTCATTAAGACAATACAGAAGAAACTATAGGTCAGTAAGACAATACAGAAGGAAACTATAGGTCAGTAAGACAATGCAGTAAGAAACTATAGGTCAGTAAGACAATACAGAAGAAACTATAGGTCAGTAAGACAATACAGAAGGAAACTATAGGTCAGTAAGACAATGCAGTAAGAAACTATAGGTCAGTAAGACAATACAGAAGAAACTATAGGTCAGTAAGACAATACAGAAGGAAACTATAGGTCAGTAAGACAATGCAGTAAGAAACTAGTGCCCTCATTCCGAGTTGTTCGCTCGCTAGCTGCTTTTAGCAGCATTGCACACGCTAGGCCGCCATCCTCTGGGAGTGTATCTTAGCTTAGCAGAATTGCGAACGAAAGATTAGCAGTTCTGCTATTAAGTATTTCCTTGCAGTTTCTGAGTAGCTCCAGGCCTACTCCTAGATTGCGATCACCTCAGTCCATTTAGTTGCTGGTTTGACGTCACAAACACACCCAGCGTCCGGTTAGCCACTCCCCCGTTTCTCCAGCCACTCAGGCGTTTTAGCACACTCACGGAAAACGCTCAGTTTCCGCCCCGGAAACACCCACTTCCTGTCAATCACTCACCGATCAGCAGAGCGACTGAAAAGCGTTGCTCGGACCTGTGAAAAATTGCATATTTTCTTGTGAAAATACTTAGCGCGTGCGCCCTGCGGCTCATACGCATGGCAGATTCGCCCATTTTTAGCCTGATCGCTATTTTGCTAAAAACGGCAGCGAGCGAACAACTTGGAATGACCACCAATAGGTCAGTAAGACAATACAGTAGGAAACTATAAGTCAGTAAGACAATTAAGGTATGAAACTATTATTTTATTAGTTAGCAGTTTCTTATATGGCGCAACATATTCCGTTGCGATTTTTAATTAGAACAACAGTAATAGAACAAAACTGGGTAAAAAAGACAGACATAGAGGTAGGAGGGCCCTGCTCACAAGCTTACAATCTATGGGGAAATAGGCATAGATACACAAGGATAGATGCTACCTGTTGCATAATGGTCCACCAGATTGCTAGGTTCTTAATGGGTTGTATGATAGGATCACCCAGCGATGTTGGCCAAGTGTCAGGAGGGTGTGAGAGTAAAGAAAGACAAGACATGTGATGTTATATATTCTGTACAGAGAGGATTTAATTAGATGGGGAAGCACTGAAGGTTATGTGGGTAGGTCTGGAATTTGATAGGCTTGTCTGAAGAGGTGAGTTTTCTGTGAACATTTAAAGGTTTGGAGACTAGAGGCGAGTCTTACTGTGCGTGGGAGGGCATTCCACAGAGTGGGTGAAGCCCGGATAAAGTCCTGTCATTTTGAGTGTGAACAAGTAATGCGTGTGGATGAGAGACGTAGATCTTGTGCAGTTCGGAGAGGTTGGGTAGGCAGATATTTTGAGATGAGTGAAGAGATGTATGTTTGTGCAGATTGGTTAATGGCCTTGTACGTCAGTAAAAGTATTTTATATTCCTCTTTCATCCACTAGGGGACACTGGAGTCCTATACAGTAGGGGTGTGATGCCTTGAACCGGAGGTGTGGCACAATCTTAAATTAGCATTGTCTGCACAGCCGGCTCCTCCCCCTTCACATCCCTCATCCCTCAGTTTGAAAAATTGTGCTGGAGGCACAACAGCGTGGAGCACTGAGCTCCTGACAGAAAAATCTAAAAGGGGCTGCGTAACCCTAATAAAAGGGGGACAAGGCTGCCTGATATCAGAGAGACAAAGATCCCTATTGAAGGGACCTGCATCTCTCCACAGGAGATCCTCAAAAACTCAACTAATAGTGAGTACTGGTAAAGCCTAGAGCGCAACAAGCTAGGAATAGAATTAAGCTTATTATATCCCCAACAGGCGCCAAAATATCTAACCCTTCGGAGATATCAAATCAGTTTGCTGGCTTCTATTCCCAACTTTATAATCTCTCGACTGACCCTTCTACCCCGCAGCCCACTCTTCCCTCTATCAACTCCTTCCTCGCTGACTTGAAACTTCCTTCCATTACCGATGACCAATTAGAAGCACTGAATGCCCCCTGGTCCACCACGGACACGTTAAGGGCGATTAAATCCCTCCCTAAAGATAAGGCCCCAGGCCCAGACGGCTTTATAAATGATTTTTATGCTTCACTCCAGGACCTCCTGGCTCCCTCCCTGGTAACAGTTTATAATGAAATCACTTCTCAGGGCACTCTCCCAACGGAGGTGCTGGAGGCTCGTATTGTCACGATCCCCAAACCAGGTAAGGACTTGACTTCTTGCCAAAACTACCATCGCGCTGTTAAACGGAGACATTAAAATATATGCTAAATTAATAGTTCACCAACTGAACGCCCTCCTTCCCTCCTTGATACGCCCTGATCAAGCTGGATTCATCCCCGGTCGACAAGCGTCTGATTATACCCGTAGGGTATTTAACCTCGTAGACTCCATAGCCCGTGATCAGGGCCTCCTCCTGTTATCCTTAGATGCGGAGAAGGATTTCGACTGCATAAACTGGACCTACATACGGGAAGTATTATTGAAATTTGGCTTCCGCGACCGTATCCTGTCATCTATGCTCGCCCTCGGCACGGGCCTTTAATAATGAAAACGGGCCTTAGAATGTAAGCTCTCACGAGTAGGGCCCTCTTCCCTCATGTACTTATACTTTTCTTACTTTAATAATCCTCAACTGCCCAGATCCCACAGTTTTTTGACCACCTGGAACTTATCTCTATGTTTACTGGTGTAGTTATGCTTAGTTGCCCTGTACTTGTCCTATATTGTATTCAACTGTAAGTCACTGTTTTCCTATTTTTTATGTGCATTTGTACTCTGTAATCGGGCGCTGCGGAACCCTTGTGGCGCCATATAAATAAAGGATAATAATAATAATAATGGTTTCCTGTCTTCCTCCTTCCCAATCTACAATGGCACGCGTCAGGGCTGACCCCTCTCCCCTCTCATTTTTGTCCTGGCGATTGAACCCTTGGCTGCTAAGATTTCGGGCGGACTCACAGTTCCCAGGATTCCATCTAGGCACCGTCCCCCATAAACTATGCTTATTTGCAGATGATGTTCTTTTATTTGTAACCGACCCCTGCACCTCACTCCCTCATTTACACAATATTATAGATAGGTACTCTGCAGCGTCCTACTACAAATTAAACACAACTAAAACTGACGCTCTGCCTATCAATCTCGCTCATTCCATGGCCCCTCTGCGTACTAAATACCCCTACAATTGGCAAACAACCTTGATAAAGTATTTGGGTATCCATATCCCCCCGTCCTCCACTTCTGTATTTGATGTTAACCTCCCCCCTTTACTGACTGCGCTACAATTGTCCACCAAATCGTGGCTCAACTATGAGATATCATGGCTGGGACTCCTGGCCGCCTTTAAAATGTCGTTGCTTCCCAAATTAATGTTTCTGTTTTGCACAATCCCCTTTGTCTTCCCCAAGACATATTTAGATAAGGCTACTACTATCCTCACCAATTATGTCTGGTCTTTGCGACCACCTAAATTGTCCCGTGCCAGGATGTCATTACCTAGGAGAGAAGGCGGCCTCGACATGCCAAACCTCCCTCTACACCAAGAAGCTTGCCTTTTGGCTCAGATTAAAGCTCTCACTAGTGATGTCCATTCGGAGTGGACGTGTTTGGAGGGACTAACCTGCCCCAGGTTCCCCTTGAGGGATCTTTTTTGGCTACCTAAATCTATGCGACCCTCGGATCTACGCCTTCTCCCCTCAACCCGAGCCACTTTACAGGTCTGGGATAAACTGACCATCGACTCATATTCTCCCCTTCATACCTTGCCTCGAATTTCCCTACGCACCCTCACACCCTTCCCCTAGTTGGAGACGCCTCCCCTTCCTAGGCATGGGGCCGCTCGGTGCTCTTGGTTGCAGTTCTTGGAGTTATTGTGGACTCTGTGTTTCTCATTCATTTTTTATTTTATTTTTCCTTTATTATGTACCCCTCACTACATTATGTCCATTGTACTCCTTCTGATACACATGTTTGATCGATTTTGAAATGTATGTATAAGTATACAAAATGTCTGTCCTATGTATTTACTGCTCCCCCTTCCCCCCTCTCCTTTTCTTTCTGTACCCCTGTTGTGCATAAAAAAAAAAAAAATCTGAATAAAAATTATTGATGTTAAAAAAATAAAAAACCTGGTACAGACTCAGGTCATTGTGCCAGTTCCACATCACCTACAAAACAAGTGTTATGATTCCAAACTGTTTGTAGTGCCAAAACCGGACGGTTCGGTATGACCCATTTTAATCCTAAAGTCTCTGAACCCATATTTTTTTATTTATTTTTTTTAAATCACAAAAGTTTATTGACAAGAGGAATACAATGACATATGAAAGCAATGGGCACTCTTGAAGCATAACAGAACTAGTATACATAGCAGATTGAGTGCAAGAGTGTGTCCTCATGTTATCTGTTCTATTATATTTACTTTATTATTATTTTTTATTATTATTGTTTTTCTTTTTTAGTTTAGACAAATCCAAAAACAGTCGAGAGTTAAGAACAGGGTAAGGAAATAGTATAGAATATTCAAAAGGGACAAACATTGGGATCCTTGAGAGGATTTGTGGGAGGTTACCGAAAGGGTTATGTGGGAGAAGAAGGAAGAGTATAGTAAAGAATTAGGGAGGAGAGAGAGTGAGAGGAAGAGAGAGAAAGTGAGAGAAAAAAAAAGGGGGGGGGGTAGAAAAGCAGAAACATGTCACGAACAGGGGGAGAGCGAGTCGGAAGAAGAGTCTCGTGGGGGGAAAAAAAAAAAGGGTAAGGCGAGCTAGGACATACCTGGGAGAGGTACCTGGAATTTAGTGTACCAAGGTGTCCATACGCCGTGGAATTTATCCACTGTGTTGTTCATCAAGGAGGAAAGATATTCCATCTTAGCTACAAACCAAACACGGTTCATGAGTTCCGGACGGGTTGGAGGAGTGGGGAGTTTCCATGATTTAGCAATCTGGAGTTTAGCTGCACAGGCTATGTGCATAGCTAGTTTGTTTTCCGGTTTGGATAGCTGGCAGGCTGGGGCACACAGGTGCAACGTCTCAGGGACAAGAGGGGGCAGTCCGGAATAAGCGACTGGATAAGGGTACGGACCATAAGCCAGAAGGAGGCTAATCTCGGGCAGTTCCACCAGATGTGAAAATACGAACCTACTTGACCACATTGGCGCCAGCAGAGGTTAGAAGTGTTCGGATATATTTGGTGTAGGCGCTCGGGGACCAAATACCATCGCGTGTAAACTTTGTAGGAGTTCTCCTTAATGGAGACACTAATGGAACATTTAGAGATATTCAGTCGGATAGATTCCCACGTGTCATCTTCCAGGGGTGTCCCCAAGTCGGTATCCCAAGCAAGTTCATGTGCCCTGCGGGGTGACGCAGCTGGAGACAAAATAGAGTGATACAGATTAGATATAGTGCCTCGATCAGTGGGGCGATACATGCAAAGGCGCTCCATCGGGGTCGGGATATTAGGGATAGGCGTTTTCCTGGTTGAGGACATAACGAAATTTCGAATTTGAAGGTATTGATAGAAATATGACATCGGAAGAGAGTGCTTTGTTTGAAGGTCTGTGAATGAGTACGGTACATTGTTGTGAAGTAGATGATGATAGCGGGAGACTCCTGCTCTGGTCCATTTGGAGGCAAGTTGGTGGGATCGGCCCGGTGAGAAGGAGGGGTTGTTCCAAATGGGGGTTAGGGGAGAGGGAGTTGTGTGGAGTGAAAGTTTAGATTTTAGCGAGTCCCACACCGATAGAGTTAGGGATATTGTTGGCACTGGCTGAGTGGTTTTAGGTCTATGCGGACGGGGGAGCCATGGGAGGTGAGATACCGAGTCGACCTGAGCCAGATCACTCTCCAGGTCCACCCATCTTCTTGTGTGCCGTGGAGAGTGCCAGGCGACAAGCTGACTGAGTGCCGTGGTGTGGTAGTATCTTGACAGCGAGGGAAGGCCTAGACCTCCACATGAAGAGCTCTGCTGGAGGGTCTCCCTACGCAATCGTGGCTTCTTGTCATTCCATATGAATTTACCATATTGGGTCTGGAGGGAGGATAGAACCCGAGGAGGGACCGGGACAGGAAGAGTCTGGAAGAGGTATAGTAACTTGGGAATGACGTTCATCTTAATGGCATTAATCCTGCCGATCCAAGAAATGAAATATTTTTTCCATCCTAAGATGTTTTGAGATATTTCCTTAAATAAGGGTGGAAAGTTGGCGTCATAGAGAGAGTGGTAGAATTTGGTGATTTGAACCCCCAAATATTTAATGGAGGTATGACGCCATGCATAAGGGAAGTTGGCTTTCAAAAGGTTTAGGGTATTGAGAGGGATGTGTAGCGGCAGAGCCTCTGACTTGTCGTTATTCACCCTATATCCAGAGAGATCCCCGTAGAGAGTTAATTCCTTGAAAAGATTGGGTAAGGAAATTAACAGGTTAGTGAGGGTGAGGAGGACGTCATCCGCAAAAAGGGAGAGTTTGTATTGTGAGTCTTTGATAGAAAAGCCCGTAATGTCCGGATTAAGACGGATGCGACAGGCAAGAGGCTCAATTATCAGAGCGAAGATGAGAGGCGATAGTGGACATCCCTGTCGTGTACCATTGGTGATGGCGAAGGTGTCCGAAAGAATTCCATTAGTTAGGACAGAAGTGGAGGGGTTGTGATAAAGTGCCGATATTGCTTGGAGAAATTTCCCGCGGACACCAAAGCTGCGGAGTGTTTGATCGAGGAAGGCCCACGAAACCCTATCGAAGGCTTTTTCTGCGTCTAATGCCAATAGAAGAGAGGGGAGCTTGACTGAATTAGCATGATGGATCAAGTTGATGGTGCGTCTGGTATTGTCTAGAGCTTGGCGTGTAGGGACAAATCCGACTTGGTCGGGGTGTATAAGGGACGGGAGAAGAGGGTTCAGGCGAAGGGCTAGAATTTTTGCAAAAAGTTTCAGGTCTGTGTTGAGAAGGGATATAGGGCGATAATTAGAGACCTGCTGGTGATCCTTACCAGGTTTGGGAATGACAGTGATTAGTGCTCTAGTAGTTTCGCTGTGAAATAGTTCCCCGTTAATGATTTTATTAAAGGTAGACGTCAAGTGGGGGACTAGATCACATTCGAATGTTTTATAGTACGCGAAAGGTAGGCCGTCTGGTCCTGGGGCCTTAGAGGGTTTCTGAAGTTTAAGAGCAGCCGATACTTCCTCGTCGGATATAGGTTTACATAGTGCAGTGGTTGAGGGAGCATCCAACTGTGGGAGAGAGCATGAGGTCAGGAACTCAGAAATTCGCATATTTGAGTCAGGTAGAGAAGACGAACTGTCGGGGGAGTTATATAAACGGGCGTAATAATCTTTAAAAATAGAGTTAATGTCTGAGGGTTTATAGTGGGTATTGCCATTAGAGTCCTTAAGTGAGACTATGGAGGAGAGGGCTTTTCGTGCTTTTAACCTATTTGCCAAGAGGGCGTCAGCCTTGTTGCTTTTCTCATAAAATCGCTGGTTCAGCCAACGGAGGGATTTATCTATCTTTTCTGTGATTAGTGCATTGAGGGCTGCCCTGGCTGCCATAAGCTGTTTGTAGTTCGAGTCCGTGGGACTGCGCTTATGAAGAGAGTCTAGGTTTTGGACCTGGTCAGTGAGATCCTTGAGCAATGTCTTATGTTCCCTATTGCGATGAGATGCATAGCTAATTACATGGCCTCTGAGGACAGCTTTGTGGGCTTCCCAGACTAATGGGGAACATCCTGATTCAGGATTGTTAAAAGAAAAATATTCCCTGAGCAGCCCGGCCATCTTGGATTTGAAGGAGGGGATTTTAAGAAGTGTCTCGTTTAGGCGCCAAGATGGGCGGGAAGTTGGGGAGTCTAACAGATCAAATGCGGACGCGATGGAGGAGTGGTCCGACCAGACATTGGGGATAATCGAAGAGGACAGAATGTGGTTAGAGGCCGGGGGACTGCAGAAGAGATAATCTTGTCTGGAGTAAGATTGATGGGGGCAGGAAAAAAAAGTATAGTCCTTGGAGGAAGGGTTAAGAGCACGCCAAGTGTCGAAGAGAGATGCCTCTTTAATAAGTTTGGAGAAGGTGTCCGATATGTGACAGGTGCGGGGGTGCTTCTGGGGAGCGGATTTATCTAGCAGGGGATCTAGAACTGCGTTGAAGTCCCCTCCCAGGAATACATAGCCCGCTCTGTGTTTCTGGAGGGTTTTGAAGAATGATCTCAAAAACCGTTGTTGGCCCGTGTTGGGTGCGTATAGGTTGGCTATAGTTACGTCCAGGTATCCCAGCCTGCCAACCAGTATGATATACCTCCCCTCTGTGTCAACATTAACCGAGCTTTGGGTGATGGGGAGTTTGTTGCTTATCAGGATAGCGACTCCGTTGTGCTTAGATTCGCTTGAGGAGTACAACACAGTGGAAAATCGTCTGGAAGATAGATTGGGGTGGCCATTACGCTTAAAATGTGTTTCTTGAAGCAGAACTATATCTGCGCGTAGGGTGCGGATTGTACGGAACAAGTGAGAGCGTTTATGGGGCGTGTTAAGGCCCGGACATTCATAGAGGCAATGGTGAAGGGCATGGTGCTGGGAGCAGGGAGAGTTTAGGTGAGGTAATGAAAAGGGAGATCAGTAGGAGGCCGACTCGCTCGCTCGGGAGAGTTTAAGAAAGAGATTAGAAAAGGGGAAGTGAAAGAAAAAGAGGAGAAAGGGTGAGAAAGAGGAGGGGGGGAGAAAAAAAACCCAAAAGACCCGAGAGAAAAAATTATAGACGGGTAGAGAAAGAAAAAAAAAAAAGTTAGAGTAAAAACGGGTTACTCAATACAGAGGAGATTGGTACTCCTGTAGTTAGGACTTAGTGGTCCGGAGAGGCGAGGGAACCAAGGTTCCGTGTCGCCAAAAAGGAGTAAGAAAAAGTAAATAAAATTGGGGGTTGGTGGAGATCTGGATGAGCAGAGAGATATCACACGTAAAGAGGAGAACAGAGGATATACGCACAATCCGAGAAGAGAGGGGGTAAAGCGACAAACAAAATGTGCACTAGAGTGTAAGAGATACGAGGTGGGGGGGTGTCCCCTGGGTGAGGGGGGGTAGGGGGAGAGAGACGAGGGGGGAGGGGGAGAGAGGGAGAAAAAAAAAAAGAAAGAAAGGGGGGGGGGGCGAGGGTGTATGGGAGGAGGATATAGACAATCAGCAACTGAAAATACATTGAATACTTATTGTTTGGAGATACCAAATATTTTATGGCATACATCTATACACACTTGTCTTAACCTGTGGGATCGACCAGCACAGGGGGCCCACAGTGCAACTTGTGGAATCTAGGAGGGAGCCAGCGGTGAAGCTGGTTAGATATGTGAGACCCCTGCGCCCGTGGACCGCACCAGAAACCATAACAGATAAAACTTGAAAACGTGAAAACGTTGGGACTGCAGGAGAAAAGAGACCTAATAATGCATGTTGCTGTCATTATAACCGTGAGCAACCAAGAGAGAGATGTTAAGTCCCTGAGCTGAGAACAAACTAACAATAGGAGGTAAAGTGGGGCGTAGGGGAGCGGTAGAATTTGACCTCAATTGAAAGTAGCATGAGGGGCCAGGGGCGGTTGCCAAGAACCAGAGATTGGCCACCCAGGCAAACATATGGAGTCTAGTGAATTTGAACTGCTTCAAGGAGTGACCCCGAGGCAGTTCCAAAAAAAGAACAAAAAGCATCATGGGGTAGGGGGGGGGGGAGGGATGAGGAGGGAGGAGAAAGAAAAAAAAAAAAAAGAAAAGAAAAAAAAGGAGAGAAAAAAAAAAAAGGGGCGGGGAAAGGGGTATATGGGGGGAGGTGTGAACACATGCATTACATGAATACAACATTGAAATCCTTGCAGTCATATCACCGTATAACAGTGTGACAGTATAACAAGGGGTGTGATCACCCGACAACAAACAGTCAATGAAAAGTTATACAGATGTCTGAGGGGGGAAGTATGCATATTGATGTAGACTGTTCAAGGGCTGAAGTAGTTATCGACGGATAGGAGCAAGGGCTCGTTGGATAACAACCAACCTAACGCATCTTCCAATTTTAAGTTGAGTGGCCTGCTCCAGCGGGGGGGCCAGCCTCCTCTATATGCGAGAGCAGGTCTCTGCCCTCACGGGGATCTCTGATGATGACTGTCTTTCCCTGGAGGTCGACGATTAGCTTAAAGGGGAAGCCCCATCGGTATCGGATGTTCCGGTCCCGTAGTTCCTTTGTGAGATCACGGAGTTCTCTCCGTTTAGTTAAGGTCAGAGGGGCCAGATCTTGGAAGAACTGTAGTTTAGAAGAATTGTAGAGTACATAAGGCTTTCCACGGGTGGAGTTGAGGACCCTTTCCTTATCCTTAAACTTGAGGAAGCGGAGGACCACATCGCGAGGAGGTTCGCCATCCCTAGGCTTAGAACGAAGGGCGCGGTGAGCCCTCTCCAGAGGGATCTGTGTAGCCCCCAAGTCCGGGATCAGGAAGGAGAAGAGGTCGTGGAGATAAGGTTCGAGGTTATCCATACTGATGGATTCCGGGATGTTGCGAATGCGTATATTGGATCTGCGTTCGCGGTTCTCAAGGTCCTCGTTTTTAGTGCGAAGCTCTGACAGTTCTGAGGCAATATGGTCCAGATCGCGCCCCGTATCATTCAAAGCTTTTTGGAAATGGTCCTGACGGGATTCCATTTTTGAGGCTCTGGAAGCAAGGGAAGAGATGTCCGTTTTAATGGAGGCCACCGCCTTGTCCAGTTTGGACTCCAAGGAGTCCTTAAAGTCCGAAATAAGGGAGCGGAGAGCTAAGATATCATCTTTAGTGGACGGAGCAGAAGGCGGAGTGACGGAGTTATCCATAGAATCGTGAAGGGGGGAGGGGAGACCCCTAGTTTGGGTGTTCTTGGTGCCCCTGGTAAAGTGTTGAGAGATATCAGCACCCCCTTGTTTAGGAGTCTTGTACGAAGATTTCTGCATGTGGATCGTACCTGTGTAGGATATTATACTATGAAATGTGATCCGTCAGGGGAGGTAGGGAGTCAGATGCGAAACAAAACAACAAAAAAAAAAAAACACAAAAAAAAGGGGGGGGGGGGGACCGCGCTCCTCACTTTCAGGCGATCATAGCGCCGGGGACTGGCATGGCGGGAATGTCTGCAATAAGGATTCCGCGTCCAAGGTGGTAGGGAGTCCCCTGGTCAAGGACCCCTCCGTCGTTGCGGACCGGGGGGAATGAGTCCTGAGTAATGAAGCAGGCCAGGCAGTGGGGTCTTCAGTGCAGGTCAGGTGACAGTGGAGTCCCGCCGGGGACAAGAGTCGGAGTCACCGGGGTCAAGGCAGAGCAGGATGAGGATTCCAGCACCCGGAGTGTGATGTACGGGGCCACTGGTGGCTCTGCAGTCCCCCGGGAGCAATTAGACCTGTTTATGGGGTTGGTGCGCGTAGAGGTAGGGACCAGCAGTTACGTCCTGGGACGGGGGGGAAGCAGAGGCTGGGTCGTATGATCTGCAGACCCACAGCCCCCTCCGTGCGCCCCTGTATCCCAGTGTCGGCAGAGGGTCCCCTCCAAGATGGCCACCGGGCTTCACTAAGCCCCACCAATCCCCGGCAGCCCCAGCCAAGCCAGGTACTCGTAGCAGTGAGCACCTGTAGGAGAAACCCCTCCAGCTGGTCCTCCGATGGAGAGCTCCAGGGGGCAGGGGAGAGGTGTGTGCTTCCTCCCCGCGGCTCCGGAACTGTGCGTCGGCCCGGGTGTAAACCTGTCAGCAGGCCTCCCGTCCCCGCTGCAGAGGGGAGCGGGAGGATAGCGGGCTTAGGCGGCCGGCCGCGCGGCTCACTACGTCCCAGGCTACCCGGCGGGTGGAAGAGGCGAGGGAGGGAGGTCGCGTCTGATGGCAAGGCGGCCTC
This sequence comes from Pseudophryne corroboree, assembly GCF_028390025.1. Taxonomy (NCBI): domain Eukaryota; kingdom Metazoa; phylum Chordata; class Amphibia; order Anura; family Myobatrachidae; genus Pseudophryne; species Pseudophryne corroboree. Next base: position 3,043,498 of record NW_026967494.1, read on the forward strand.
CGCAGCTCCGGGGGACAGCGGGCGCGGCGGCTAGCAGGGAAGCTCCTATCACGGAGCAGACTCACCCACCTAGCGGGGCACGGTTCTCCGTCCACCGGGGGGATCCCGGAGGGTCCAAACAGGGCGGCAGTATGCAGAGGAGCGACCATCCACGGCAGGGCTCTTCTCTCCAGCGGCCAGTCCGGGCCGTCTCTCAACTCAAGGCCCCGGCTTCACCTTGGGGGGAAGGCCACAATCCGCAGGAGCACTTAAAAGTGCTCCCCGACTCCGCGGGTTCCCCCAAACAGCAGTAGCAGGATAAATGTGGCTACCTAGGGGCGCCTGGGGCCGTCAGGAACCGGCTGGTAGTGAGAAAAAGTGCTTTTATTAGCTGTGCTTGCAGGAGCTGAGGAGATGCACAGCTATTCTCCACAGCAGCCAGGCCACGCCTCAACAATCCTGAACCCATATTTAAAGGTGTTCAAATTCAAGATGGAATCTCTGAGAGCGGTGATCTCAGGTTTGGAGGATGGGGAATTCCTGATGTCTCTGGACATCAAGGATGCGTAACTTCATGTCCCGATTTGGCCGCCTCATCAGGCTTATCTCAGGTTTGTGTTACAGGACTGCCACTACCAGTTCCAGGCCCTGCCATTTGGACTCTCCACGGGTATTCACCAAGGTGATGGCAGAGTTGATGTTGCTCCTCCGCTTGCGGGGAGTGAACGGAGGCGTCCGTTCCTTGGAATGATACTGGATACAGAGGCGCGGAGGCTATTCCTCCCAATGCAAAAGGCATTGGTGATCCAGTCGAGGGTACGGGACGTTCTAAGACCTACCCAGATTTCGGTGCACCTGTGCATTCGCCTCTTGGGGAAGATGGTGGCCTCTTACTGATCTCTGCAATATGAAATGTTTCACGCAAGGCCCTTCCGGCTGGATCTGTTGGACAAATGGTCCAGATCGCATCTCCACATGCACCAGAGGATACGTCTGTCGCCAAGAGCCAGGATTTCTCTTCTGTGGTGGCTTCAGACTTCTCACCTAGCCTAAGGCCGAAGGTTCGGGATTCAAAATTAGATTCTGCTACCCACAGACGCAAGCCTCAGTTGTTGGGGAGCAGTCACCCAAGGGGAACAGTTCCAAGGAAAATGGTCAAGTCAAGAATCTATTCTTCCAATCAACATTCTGGAACTCAGGGCCTTATACAACGCCTCCCATCCCATATTCTTCAAGATCAGGCCATACAAGTTCAGTCGGACAATGTGACGGCAGTAGCATACATAAACCGACAAGGCGGAAAGAAAAACAGAGCTGCAATGTCGGAGGTAAAAAGGATTCTCCTCTGGGCATAAAGACGTGGTGGCTTTGTTAGCAGTCTTCAGTCCGGGACTGGGAAGCAAACTCCCTCTGCAGACACGACCTCCATCCAGGAGAGTGGGGCCATCACCCGCAGGTGTTCGGGTCCCTGGCACGTCGGTGGGGACTTCCCCAAATCGACATGAGGGCCTCTCGTCTCAACAAGAAGCTCAAGTGATATTGTCCTAGGTCGAGAGACCCGCAATCAGTGGCGGCGGACTCTCTGGTGACTCCATGGGTCTACCAGATGGTCTACGTGTTTCCACCACTTCCGTTAATCCCAAGAATTCTCAAAAAAAATAAAAAGGGGAAAGGTTCAAGCAATTCTTATTGCTCTGGACTGGCCAAGAAGGGCCTGATACGCGGATCTACTGGAGTTGCTCCTGGAGGACCTGTGGCCTCCTCCTCTTTGAGAGGATCTTCTGCAAGAGGGGCCGTTAGTCTAACAAGACTTACCGCGGCTAAGTTTGACGGCATGGAGGTTGAGCGTCAAATTCTAGCCCAGAAAGGGATTCCGGATAAGGTTATTCCAACCTTGATCCAAGTCAGAAAGGGGGTAACGTCTAAACATTACCACCGTATTTGGAAGAAATAAGTCTCTTAGTGTGAGAACAGGAAAATTCCTGCAACGGAATTTAAGCTGGGACAGTTTCTCCTTTTTCTGCAGGCAGGAGTGGATGTGGGCCTCCGTTTGGGCTCCTTGAAAGTCCAGATTTCGGCCTTGTCCATTTTCTTCCAGAAGCAATTGGCGTCTCTTCCTGAGGTTCATACTTTTTTGAAGGGTGTTCTGCACATCCAACTGCCCTTTGGGCCTCCTATGGCACCTTGGGATCTCAACGTGGTGTTGCAGTTCTTCCAATCGGATTGGTTTGAGCATTTACAGGCAGTGGACGTAAAGTTTCTTATGTGGCAGACAGTTACACTGTTGGCCCTGGCTTCAGCCAGGCGCGTTTCGGAACTGGGGGGAATTGTCTCACAAGAGCCCCTACTTGATTTTTCATGAGGGTCACGCTGAGCTCAGAACTCGTCAGCAGTTTCTTCCTAAGGCGGTGTCTGCATTTCACATCAACCAACCTATTGTGGTTCCGGTGATTACCGACACCTCTGCTTCTTCAAAGTCCTTAGATGTTGTGAGGTTTTTGAAAATGTATGTGAAGCGGACGGCTTGTCACAGAAAATCTGACTCGCTGTTTGTTTTCTATGATCCCAATAAAATTAGGTGCCCGGCTTCAAAGCAGTCTATTGCTCGCTGGATCAGGCTTACTACCCAGCATGCTTATTCTACGGCAGGCTTGCCAGTTCCAAAATCGGTTCAGGCCCACTCTACTCGGTTGTTGGTTTCTTCCTGGGCAGCTGCCCGGGGTGTCTCTGCTTTACAGCTTTGACGAGCGGCTACTTGGTCAGGGTCGAACACGTTTGCTAAGTTCTACAAGTTCGATACTTTGGCCGCTGAGGACCTTCAGTTTGATCAATCAGTTCTGCAGGAACCTCGGCACTCTCCCACCCGTTTTGGGAGCTTTGGTGCATCCCCATGGTACTAAATGGACCCCAGTATCCTCTAGGATGTAAGAGAAAATAGGATTTTAATTACCTACCGGTAAATCCTTTTCTCGTAGTGCGTAGAGGATGCTGGGCACCCGCCCGGTGCTTCGTTTTTCTGCACTGTTACTTGGTTAAGTATTATTATAGTTGGTTCAGCCATTGCTGTTCCTTTTCAAGTTTGGTTAGCATGGCTTTCCTCTTGGTTGCGTGTGCTGGTTCGAATCTCACTACTGTTCAGTTAAATCCTTCTCTTGAAGTATGTCCGTCTCCTCGGGCACAGTTTCTAGACTGAGTCTGGTAGACTGAGCATAGAGGGAGGAGCCAGCCCACACTATTAATTTCTTAAAGTGCCCATGGCTCCTAGTGGACCCGTCTATACCCTATGGAACTAATGTGGACCCAAGTATCCTCTACGGACTGCGAGAAAAGGATTTACCGGCAGGTAATTAAAATCCAATTTTTTTCCCCCCTTTGATTTTTTCTACTCTGCAGGATAGTGTGTCTTGTATGTTCAAGCCTTCCTTTTCTCCTGAAATCCTGCTCCTGCCTTTTGGCTTGTTAACAAAACTGGCTTCCCTAGGCTGGAGGTGGGGTATATGAGGAGGAGGTCCGGTGCATCATGGGAGCTAAAAGCTTAACTGTGTGGTGCCCAGTCAGCTCCTACCACCAATACAAGTACTGTGGATCCTGTGGACCTCAAAGAAAAAGATGTCCTCCTTTATATATTTTCACATCATTTGGGATATCCATCATTGATATTACATTGTTTGTACATCATTCACTGCATCATTTATGTATTGTATTGGATAGCGCGTATAGGTGGTATTAGCTTTTTTCTCAAAGAAAAAGAGTTACCCTGGTAAGTCGACCGTAAGTCTTGTTAACTTCAAATATCAATTGTGTAGACTTCAAATAATTGTGTAAACTTTAAACGGTAATTGTGGATTTGTTCCTGATGAACAAATTCCTAATTACTTGTGAATAATAGTTCCTGCTCTGTGCAGTACTGAGGTTATGACTTTAGAGAATGTAATGGCCAGATCCAATATTGCTCAATTCAAGGTCTCCCAGTAGCCCTACTACATACATAAATGTCTATCTCCTGGTGTGTGCAGATCTACAGGTTACATAGGAGTATATATGTATATATGTATATGTGTGTGTATGTATGTATGTATGTATATATATATATGTATGTTTGTATGTATATATATATATATATATATTCTTTTTGTTTATTAGATTAGTTTTTCATTAATCTTTTTGTGGTCACCTTCTCTCATGCACTCTGATTTAAGTTAATTATAGATTGTGTCCGCTGTTCTCCTGGGTGCTTTACATTAGGTGTGTAGGTAACGGTCTCAGCTATATAAGGTAAGTTGCTGTGAGCTTTAGACCAGGTAGCAGCATACCTAAAGTGTAACACTAATGTGATAGCTGTTTTTCTGGTAATTATTTTGAGCAATAGAGCACGGTCTGCAGTATAGTGGGGTCCCTTGTCGGGGGCTGCAGGCTTAAATGCATTGGTCAATAGGTGAACTAAATCTCCCCTGTTTATTATTGTTAGTTATTATAGTGAGTGCAGAGCCCCAGTGAGATAGATATAGGGCCATATGCAATTGCGGTCGAATTGCTGCAAATGACGAAAAACGGGGCATTTTCGACAAAAAAAACTGATTCAACATTGCAATACAGTACTTTTCGACAAAAAAAACGGCCGTTTCAGATTCGACTTTTTGCAATTCGACATTTGTCAAATTCGACATGTCTGCAATGGTTAAAATGCAGCTTTTCGACAAAAGTATATTCAATTGAAGAATGTCGATTCGACAACAGCGCTTTTCGACAGTCATTTCGTCAGTTTCAGTCCGCCTCATTTTGCTGGCGTGATCTAATAAAAAAAAATTAAAACGTGTTTTTTTGGTGTTTTTTTTTTTTTTTTTATTGGTAGTAGCATATCTATTTATATTAGAAGGGATTATCTACTTGGTTTGTCTATTTAGGAGCCACAAGTATTATTTAATATAATTTTTTATATATATATTTTTTTTACTGACTAAAATAATAAGGAGAGATCAGAGCATGTTTTTCTGTGGGAATGGGTTAAAAATCCTGAAAGAAAATGCGTGGGGTCCCCCCTCCTAAGCATAACCAGCCCCGGGCTCTTTGAGCCGGTCCTGGTTGTAAAAATACGGGGGGGGATGACAGGGGATTCCCCGTATTTTAACAACCAGCATCGGGCTCTGCGTCCAGTCCTGGTGCCAAAAATATGGGGGACAAAAGACGTAGGTCCCCCGTATTTCTCTAACATCCTAGTGGATGCTGGGGACTCCGTAAGGACCATGGGGAATAGACGGGCTCCGCAGGAGACAGGGCACTTTAAGAAAGAATTTGGATACTAGTGTGCTCTGGCTCCTCCCTCTATGTCCCTCCTCCAGACCTCAGTTTGAATCTGTGCCCAGACGAGCTGGGTGCTGTTTAGTGAGTTCTCCTGAGCTTGCTATAAGAAAGTATTTTGTTAGGTTTTTTTATTTTCAGGGAGATCTGCTGGCAACAGACTCTCTGCATCGTGGGACTGAGAGGAGAGAAGCAGCCCTACTCTCTGCAGATAGGTCTTGCTTCTTAGGCTACTGGACACCATTAGCTCCAGAGGGATCGTACACAGGATCTTACCCTTTGTCGTCCGATCCCGGAGCCGCGCCGACGTCCCCTTCGCAGAGCCGGAAGACAGAAGCCGGGTGAAAGAAGCAAGAAGACTTCAAAATCGGCGGCAGAAGACTCCAGTCTTCAAACTGAGGTAGCGCACAGCACTGCAGCTGTGCGCCATTGCTCCCACACTACACCCACATACTCCGGTCATTGTAGGGTGAAGGGGAGGGGCGCCCTGGGTAGCAATTAGGACCTCTTGGCAAAAGTTGGGCATATATACAGTTGGGCACTGTATATATGCATGAGCCCCCGCCATAATTGTGTACAGAAACGCGGGACAGAAGCCCGCCGCTGAGGGGGCGGGGCTTCTTCCTCAGCACTCACCAGCGCCATTTTCTCTCCACAGCTCCACTGAGAGGAAGCTCCCCAGGCTCTGCCCTGCAGATTCACGGTAGAAGAGGGTAAAAAGAGAGGGGGGGCACATAAATTAGGCGCAAAAACATATTATACAGCAGCTACTGGGTTAACACTAAGTTACTGTGTGATTCCTGGAACATATAGCGCTGGGGTGTGTGCTGGCATACTCTCTCTCTGTCTCTCCAAAGGGCCTTGTGGGGGAACTGTCTTCAAAAAGAGCATCCCCTGTGTATGTGGTGTGTCGGTACGCTTGTGTCGACATGTTTGACGAGGAAGGCTATGTGGAAGCAGAGCGGGAGCAAATGAATGTGGGGTTGCCGCCGACGGTGCCGACACCTGATTGGATGGATATGTGGAATGTTTTAAATGATGTTAATTCCTTGCATAAAAGGTTGGATAAAGCTGAAACCTTAGGACAGTCGGGGTCTCAGCCCATGCCTGATCCTATGTTGCAGAGGCCGTCAGGGTCTCAGAAGCGCCCACTATCCAAAATTGTTGACACAGATACCGACATGGATTCTGACTCCAGTGTTGATTGCGATGATGCAAAGTTACAGCCTAAATTGGCTAAAGCCATCCATTATATGATTATAGCAATGAAGGATGTGTTGCACATCACAGAGGAAACCCCAGTCCCTGACAAGAGGGTTTATATGTGTGGGGAAAAAAAAACAGGTGGTGACCTTTCCCCCTTCACATGAGCTAAAAGAGTTATGTGAAAAGGCTTGGGAATCTCCAGATAAAAAAACTGCAGATTTCCAAACGGATGCTTATGGCGTATCCTTTCCCGCCAACGGACAGGTTACGCTGGGAATCCTCCCCTAGGGTGGACAAAGCTCTAACACGCTTATCCTAGAGGGTAGCCCTGCCGTCACAGGATACGGCCACCCTAAAAGATGCTGCAGATAGAAAACAAGAGGGTACCCTGAAGTCCATTTATACACATTCAGGTACCTTACTAAGGCCGGCAATTGCGTCGGCCTGTGTGTGTAGTGCTGTAGCAGCATGGATGGATACCTTATCTGAGGAACATGATACCTTGGACAAGGATACTATATTAATGACCCTGAGGCATATAAAAGACGCTATCCTATATATGAGAGATGCTCAAAGAGACATTAGCCTTCTGGGCTCTAGAATAAATGCAATGTCGATTTCTGCCAGAAGGGTCCTGTGGACTCTGCAATGGACAGGCGATGCTGACTCAAAAAGGCACATGGAGGTTTTACCTTACAAGGGTGAGGAGTTGTTTGGGGAGGGTCTCAGACCTGGTCTCCACAGCTACTGCTGGAAAGTCAAACTTTTTGCCATATGTTCCCTCACAACCTAAGAAAGCACCGTATTACCAAATGCAGTCCTTTCGATCACAAAAACACAAACTCCGAGGTGCGTCTTTTCTTGCCAGAGGCAAGGGCAGAGGAAAGAAGCTGCACAACACAGCTAGTTCCCAGGAACAGAAGTCCTCCCGGCTTCCACTAAATCCACCGCATGACGCTGGGGCTCCACAGACGGAGCTAGGCCCGGTGGGGGTGCATCTCCGAAATTTCAGCCACAAGTGGGTTTACTCTCAGGTGGATCCATGGGCAATAGAGATTGTGTCTCAGGGATACAAGCTGGAATTCGAAGAGATGCCCCCTCACCGATACCTCAAATCGGCCCTGCCAGCTTCCCCCTTAGAGAGGGAAATAGTGCTAGCTGCAATTCACAAATTGTATCTTCAGCAGGTGGTGGTCAAGGTTCCCCTCCTTCAACAAGGGAAGGGTTATTATTCGACCATGTTTGTGGTACCGAAACCGGACGGTTCGTTCAGACCCATATTGAATTTAAAATCCCTGAACATATACCTGAAAAGGTTCAAGTTCAAAATGGAATCGCTCAGAGCGGTCATCGCAAGCCTAGAAGGGGGGGATTTTATGGTGTCTCTGGACATAAAGGATGCATACCTTCATGTCCCCATTTATCCACCTCATCAGGCGTACCTCAGATTTGTGGTACAGGATTGTCATTACCAATTGCAGATGTTGCCATTTGGTCTCTCCACGGCACCGAGAATATTTACCAAGGTGATGGCGGAAATGGTGGCGCTCCTGCGAAAGCAAGGGGTCACAATTATCCCATACTTGGACGATCTCCTTATAAAGGCGAGGTCCAGAGAGCAGTTGCTGATCAGCGTACCATGCTCTCGGGAAGTGTTACAACAGCACGGCTGGATTCTAAATATTCCAAAATCGCAGTTGATTCCTACAACTCGTCTGCCCTTCCTGGACATGATTCTGGACACAGACCAGAAGAGGGATTATCTATCTCCTGATGGAGAAGGCTCAGGAGCTCATGACACTGGTCAGAGACCTATTAAAACCAAAACAGGTGTCTGTGCATCACTGCATGCGAGTCCTGGGAAAGATGGTGGCATCATATGAGGCCATTCCCTTTGGCAGGTTCCATGCGAGGACCTTTCAATGGGATCTGTTGGACAAGTGGTCCGGTTCACATCTACAGATGCATCGGCTGATCACCCTATCCCCCAGGGCCAGGGTGTCTCTCCTGTGGTGGCTGCAGAGTGCTCACTTTCTCGAGGGCCGCAGATTCGGCATTCAGGACTGGGTCCTGGTGACCACGGATGCAAGCCTCCAAGGGTGGGGGCCAGTCACACAGGGAAGAAATTTCTAAGGTCTGTGGTCAAGTCAGGAGACTTGCCTTCACATCAATATCCTGGAACTAAGGGCCATATACAACGCCCTACGTCAAGCGGAGACTCTGCTTCGCGACCAATCGGTGCTGATTCAGTCTGACAACATCACCGCAGTGGCTCATGTAAACCGCCATGGTGGCACAAGGCGCAGGGTGGCAATAGCGGAAGCCACCAGAATCCTTCGCTGGGCGGAGAATCACGTAAGAGCACTGTCAGCAGTGTTCATTCCGGGGGTGGACAACTGGGAAGCAGACCTTCTCAGCAGGAACGACCTCCACCCGGGAGAGTGGGGACTTCATCAAGAAGTCTTCACGCAGATTGCAAGTCGGTGGGAACTGCCACAGGTGGACAGGATGGCATCCCGCCTCAACAAAAAGCTACAGAGGTATTGCGCCAGGTCAAGAGACCCTCAGGCAATAGCTGTAGACGCACTAGTGACACTGTGGGTGTTCCAGTTGGTTTATGTATTCCCTCCTCTTCCTCTCATACCCAAGGTGCTGAGAATCATAAGAAAAAGAGGAGTGCGAACAATACTCATTGTTCCGGATTGGCCAAGAAGGACTTGGTATCCAGATCTGCAAGAAATGCTCTCAGAGGACCCATGGCCTCTGCCTCTAAGACAGGACTTGTTGCAACAGGGGCCTTGTCTGTTCCAAGACCTACCGCGGCTGCGTTTGACGGCATGGAGGTTGAACGCTGGATCCTAGCAGAAAAAGGCAATTCCGGATGAGGTCATTCCTACTCTGATAAAGGCTAGGAAGTACGTGACTGCTAAACATTATCACTGTATATGGCGAAAATATGTTGCTTGGTGTGAGGCCAGGAATGCCCCCACGGAGGAATTCCAGCTGGGCCGTTTCCTTCACTTCCTACAGGAGGGAGTGACTTTGGGACTAAAATTGGGTTCCATTAAGGTCCAGATTTCGGCCCTGTCTATTTTCTTTCAAAAAGAACTTGCTTCTCTGCCTGAAGTTCAGACATTTGTAAAGGGAGTGCTGCATATTCAGCCCCCTTTTGTGCCTCCATTGGCACCTTGGGATCTTAACGTGGTGTTGTTTCCTGAAGTCACACTGGTTTGAGCCACTTAAAACCGTGGAGTAAAAATTTCTCACGTGGAAGGTGGTCATGCTATTAGCCTTAGCTTCGGCTAGGCGTGTGTCAGAATTAGCGGCCTTGTCACATAAAAGCCCCTATCTGGTTTTCTATATGGACAGGGCAGAATTGCGGACCCGTCCACAATTTCTGCCAAAAGTGGTGTCATCTTTTCATATAAACCAACCTATTGTGGTGCCTGTGGCTACTCGTGACTTGGAGGATTCCGAGTTACTAGATATGGTCAGGGCTTTGAAGGTTTATGTAGCCAGGACGACTGGAGTCAGGAAAACTGAGTCGCTGTTTATCCTGTATGCGTCCAACAAGCTGGGTGCTCCTGCTTCAAAGCAAACTATTGCTCGCTGGATCTGTAACACGATTCAGCAGGCTCATTCTGTGGCTGGATTGCCGCTGCCAAAATCAGTAAAAGCCCATTCCACAAGGAAGGTGGGCTCTTCTTGGGCGGCTGCCCGAGGGGTCTCGGCATTACAACTTTGCCGAGCAGTTACTTGGTCAGGTTCAAACACTTTTGCAAAGTTTTTTACAATTTGATACCCTGGCTGAGGAGGACCTTGTGTTTGCTCATTCGGTGCTGCAGAGTCATCCGCACTCTCCCGCACGTTTAGGTGCTTAGGTATAATCCCCATGGTCCTTACGGAGTCCTCAGCATCCACTTAGGACGTTAGAGAAAATAAGATTTTACTTACCGGTAAATCTATTTCTCGTAGTCCGTAGTGGATGCTGGGCGCCCCGTCCCAAGTGCGGACTTCTTCTGCAATACTTGTATATAGTTATTGCTTAAATAAGGGTTATGTTATGGTTGCATCAGGTTGATCTGATGCTCCGTTGTTCATACTGTTAACTGGGTAAGTTTATCACAAGTGATACGGTGTGATTGGTGTGACTGGTATGAGTCTTACCCTGGATTCCAAAATCCTTTCCTTGTACTGTCAGCTCTTCCGGGCACAGTTTCTCTAACTGAGGTCTGGAGGAGGGACATAGAGGGAGGAGCCAGAGCACGCCAGTATCCAAATTCTTTCTTAAAGTGCCCTGTCTCCTGCGGAGCCCATCTATTCCCCATGGTCCTTACGGAGTCCCCAGCATCCACTACGGACTACGAGAAATACATTTACCGGTAAGTAAAATCTTATTTTTTCACACCAGCATCGGGCTCCACTAGCCAGGGACATAATGCCACAGCCGGGGGACACTTTTACACCAGTCCCTGCGGCCGTGGCATTAAATCCCCAACTAGTCACCCCTGGCCGGTGTATCCTGGAGGAGTGGGGACCCCTTAAATCAAGGGGTCCCCCTCTCCAGCCACCCAAGGGCCAGGGGTGAAGCCCGAGGCTGTGTCCCCCCCCCCCCCCCATCCAAGGGCGGCAGATGGGAGGCTGATAGCCAAGTGTAAAAAAAATAAATTGTTTTTTGTAGCAGGACTACAAGTCCCAACAAGCCTCCCCTGCAGGCTGGCACTTGGAGAACCTCAAGTACCAGCTTGTGGGGGGGGAAACGGGCCCGCTTGTACCTGTAGTTCTACTACAAAAAAAATACCCAAATAAACAGTACACACACACACCGTGACAGTATAACTTTATTACATACATGCACACTGACACACACATATCTATGTTGACACGAAGCAGTCGGTCCTCTTCACCAGTAGAATCCACGGGGTACCTGTAAATAAAATTATACTCACAACAATCCTGTGTAGATCGGTCCTCTTCTGAGCTTGTAATCCACGTACTTGGCAAAATAATAAAACGCAAAACACGATCCACGCACTGAAAGGGGTTCCATGTTTACACATGGGACCCCTTTCCCCGACTGGCGTGACCCCCCGTGACTGCTGTCAAAGAGGGTCCCTTCTGCCAATCAGGGAGCGCTACGTCGTGGCACTCTCCTGATTGGCTGTGCGCGTCTGAGCTGACAGGCGGCACATAGGCGCTCCATTATATTCAATGCGGTCAGCGGTTGACCACGAGTAACTTCAACCGCTGACGCAAAGTTCCCACCGTTGGATACAATGGAGCGCCTATGCGCTACATTGTATCTCGAGTGCGCCGCCTGACAACTCAGAAGCGCACAGCCAATCAGGAGAGTGCCACGACGTGGCGCTCACTGATTGGCTGAAGGGACCCTCTTTGACAGCAGTCACAGGGGGTCCCGGCAGTCGATGAAAGGCAAGGCGTGGATCGTGTTTTGTGTTTTATTATTTTGCCAAGTACGTGGATTACAAACTCTGAAGAGGACCAATCTACACAGGATTGTTGTGAGTACAATTTTATTTACAGGTACCCCATGGATTCTACTGATGAAGAGGACCGACTGTTTCATGTCAACATAGGTAAGTATTTGTGTGACGGTGTACATGTATGTCACGGTGTGTGTGTACTGTTTTTATTTGGGTATTTTTTTTGCAGTAGAACTACAGGTACCAGCGCCCCCCCCCCCCTGCATGCTGGTACTTGTGGTTCTCCAAGTACCAGCTTGCTGGGACTTGTAGTTTTGCTACAAAAAAATAATATTCTTTTCTCTTACATCCTAGAGGATGCTGGGGACTCTGTAAGGACAATGGGGTATAGACGGGCTCCGCAGGAGATAGGGCACTTTAAGAAAGAATTTGGATACTAGTGTGCTCTGGCTCCTCCCTCTATGTCCCTCCTCCAGACCTCAGTTTGAATCTGTGCCCAGACGAGCTGTCCATGTCACCTCTAGTAATCCCACATGAGCGTCCATGTCACCTCTAGTAATCCCACATGAGCGTCCATGTCACCTCTAGTAATCCCACATGAGCGCCCATGTCACCTCTAGTAATCCCAAATGAGCGTCCATGTCACCTCTAGTAATCCCACATGAGCGTCCATGTCACCTCTAGTAATCCCACATGAGCGTCCATGTCACCTCTAGTAATCCCACATGAGCGTCCATGTCACCTCTAGTAATCCCACATGAGCGTCCATGTCACCTCTAGTAATCCCACATGAGCGCCCATGTCACCTCTAGTAATCCCAAATGAGCGTCCGTGTCACCTCTAATAATCCCCCATGAGCGTCCATGTCACCTCCTAGTAATCCCACATGAGCGTCCATGTCACCTCTAATAATCCCCCAAGAGCATCCATGTCACCTCTAGTAATCCCACATGAGCGCCCATGTCACCTCTAATAATCCCCCAAGAGCATCCATGTCACCTCTAGTAATCCCACATGAGCGCCCGTGTCACCTCTAGTTATCCCACATGAGTGTCCATGTCACCTCTAGTAATCCCAAATGAGCGTCCATATCACCTCTAATAATCCCCCATGAGCGTCCATGTCACCTCCTAGTAATCTCACATGAGCGTCCATGTCACCTCTAATAATCCCCCAAGAGCATCCATGTCACCTCTAGTAACCCCACATGAGCGTCCATGTCACCTCTAGTAATCCCACATGAGCATCCATGTCACCTCTAGTAATCCCACTTGAGCGTCTGTGTCACCTCTAGTAATCCCACATGAGCGTCCATATCACCTCTAGTAATCCCACATGAGCGCCCATGTCACCTCTAATAATCCCCCATGAGCGCCCACGTCACCTCTAGTAATCCCACATGAGTGTCCATGTCACCTCTAATAATCCCCCAAGAGCATCCATGTCACCTCTAGTAACCCCACATGAGCGTCCATGTCACCTCTAGTAATCCCACATGAGCATCCATGTCACCTCTAGTAATCCCACTTGAGCGTCTGTGTCACCTCTAGTAATCCCACATGAGCGTCCATATCACCTCTAGTAATCCCACATGAGCGCCCATGTCACCACTAATAATCCCCCATGAGCGCCCACGTCACCTCTAGTAATCCCACATGAGTGTCCATGTCACCTCTAATAATCCCCCAAGAGCATCCATGTCACCTCTAGTAACCCCACATGAGCGTCTGTGTCACCTCTAGTAATCCCACATGAGCGTTTGTGTCACCTCTAGTAATCCCACATGAGCGTCCATGTCACCTCTAGTAATCCCACATGAGCGCCCATGTCACCTCTAATAATCCCACATGAGCACCCGCGTCACCTCTAGTTATCCCACATGAGCGTCCATGTCACCTCTAATAATCCCCCATGAGCTTCCATGTCACCTCTAGTAATCCCATATGAGCGCCCACGTCACCTCTAGTAATCCCACATGAGCGCCCACGTCACCTAGTAATCCCACATGAGCATCTGTGTCACCTCTAGTAATCCCACATAAGTGCCCATGTCACCTCTAATTATCCCCCATGAGCTTCCATGTCACCTCTAGTAATCCCATATGAGCGTCTGTGTCACCTCTAGTAATCCCACATGAGTGTCCATGTCACCTCTAATAATCCCCCAAGAGCATCCATGTCACCTCTAGTAACCCCACATGAGCGTCTGTGTCACCTCTAGTAATCCCACATGAGCGTTTGTGTCACCTCTAGTAATCCCACATGAGCGTCCATGTCACCTCTAGTAATCCCACATGAGCGCCCATGTCACCTCTAATAATCCCACATGAGCACCCGCGTCACCTCTAGTTATCCCACATGAGCGTCCATGTCACCTCTAATAATCCCCCATGAGCTTCCATGTCACCTCTAGTAATCCCATATGAGCGCCCACGTCACCTCTAGTAATCCCACATGAGCGCCCACGTCACCTAGTAATCCCACATGAGCATCTGTGTCACCTCTAGTAATCCCACATAAGTGCCCATGTCACCTCTAATTATCCCCCATGAGCTTCCATGTCACCTCTAGTAATCCCATATGAGCGTCTGTGTCACCTCTAGTAATCCCACTTGAGCCTTCAGTGTTGATCAAGCTCCAGTCTAAGCATCCTATCTTTTGTTTTTTTAATAAACATAAAAGCACTGATTACAGGTAAAAAAAAAAATGGCAGTTATAGAATTATATATTGTGTCCTGTTACATCCTGGGTCTTGTCTGCTCATTTTATATATTAATGTATTTTATTTCCAGCAGATGGACCCACAAGCAGGAATATCTCAGAAGTACATCTAATGTTATCCCTGGATTGTGACATAACAGATAATGACAGTAGACAGGATTCTCCAGGAGATAATCCCATTACCCCAATTATACATCTAGCTCTATCAACTAATCCCCCTGATCCTGGGAAATGTTCTCCTGATCACTCTGATATTGGTGCATCTATTACAGCTCTGAGATTAGATACAGAGTTTCCCTGTTCTACAGACGCCAAATGTTTTACACAGAACACAAACCGTATTACTCATCAGCCAGCTAAGGCAGGTGAGAGGCCATTTCCATGTTCTGAGTGTGGGAAATGTTTTACATATAAATCAAATCTTGTTACACATCAGAGAAGTCACACAGGTGAGAAGCCGTATTCCTGTTCTGAGTGTGGGAAATGTTTTACACAGAAATCAGATCTTGTTACACATCAGAGAAGTCACACTGGTGAGAAGCCATTTCCATGTTCTGAGTGTGGGAAATGTTTTACATATAAATCAAATCTTGTTACACATCAGAGAAGTCACACAGGTGAGAAGCCGTATTCCTGTTCTGAGTGTGGGAAATGTTTTACACAGAAATCAGATCTTGTTACACATCAGAGAAGTCACACTGGTGAGAAGCCATTTCCATGTTCTGAGTGTGGGAATTTTTTTACATATAAATCAAATCTTGTTACACATCAGAGAAGTCACACAGGTGAGAAGCCGTATTCCTGTTCTGAGTGTGGGAAATGTTTTGTAGAGAAATCAGGTCTTGTTATACATCAGAGAAGTCACACAGGTGAGAAGCCGTATTCCTGTTCTCAGTGTGGGAAATGTTTTGCACAGAAATCGAGTCTTTTTAAACATCAGAGAAGTCACACAGGTGAGAAGCCGTATTCCTGTTCTGAGTGTGGGAAATGTTTTGCATCGAAATCAAGTCTTGTTACACATCAGAGAAGTCACACAGGTGAGAAGCCATTTTCCTGTTCTGAGTGTGGGAAATGTTTCACACAGAAATCAGCCCTTGTTACACATAAGAGAAGTCACACAGGTGAGAAGCCGTATTCCTGTTCTGAGTGTGGGAAATGTTTTGCATCTACATCAGATCTTGTTAAACATCAGAGAAGTCACACAGGTGAGAAGCCGTATTCCTGTTCTGAGTGTGGGAAATGTTTTGCATCTAAATCAAATCTTGTTAAACATCAGAGAAGTCACATAGGTGAGAAGCCATTTTCATGCTGTGAGAGAAATAAATCCGCTCTTGTTGAACATATTAGACATTACCCAAGCACGGAACCATTTAAATCTTCTGGAGTATAATTATCACTGTCATGCAATGTTCCTCAAGGGTCATTCCTATCTCCTATGCGTCATGCAATATACAGTCTGGTCCATATATATTGGGACATCGACACAATTCTCATATTTTGGGCTCTATACACCACCACAATGGATTTGAAATTAGACAAACAAGATGTGCTTTAACTGCAGACTTTCCGCTTTAATTTGAGGGTATATACATCAAAATCAGGTGAATGGTGTAGGAATTGAAATGGTTTTTATATGTGCCTCCCACTTTTTAAGGGACCAAAAGTAATGGTACAAACTAAACAATCCTAAATCAAATATTGTAAATCAGATCAGTGCGCTCGTCCAGTTCAACAAAAAGTACTTTACTACTTAATGTGGTCGCAGCCCGGATCAGTGTTTCGTGAATTGAGCTTTGACATATTTTCCAAGGGCGATCTGATTACCATCTCCTAGATGAAGACCTGGATACAATATCCATACTGATATGCAAATATTTATTTATCTGGTACGCATATAAATTTTGTGATAACTGAATTTAATCCCACATACGGAAATATACTACGCTATATAGCGATTATTTGTGTCTCCTAGCAGCATTTAGATCCCAGTAGTAACCTGGACTAAAGAATGGGGGACTGATACGCCATGTGTCAAGCCGTAATCCGTACGCTATAATATTCTTGCGTGTGACAAAACTAGTGATGAGCGGATTCGGTTTTACTCGGTTTTACTCTGTTCTCAAAACGGCATCTTATTGGCTTACAGATGTCATGTGTTTTGTATAGCCAATAAGATTCTGTTTTGAGATCCGAGTAAAACCGAATCCGCTCATCACTAGACAAAACTGATTGAAAAATACTACACCATAGTCGCTCTCTTGTTTCTTCCTTTGATTCCAAAATCCTAAATCAAACTTTTACTTTTTAATATTTTGTTGCAAATCCTTTTGTCAGTTACAGCCTGAAGTCTGGAACGCATAGACATCACCAGACGCTGGGTTTCATCCCTGGTACTGCTCTGCCAGGCCTCTACTGCAAATGTCTTCAGTTCCTGCTTGTTCTTGGGGCATTTTCCCTTCAGTTTTGTCTTCATGAAGTGAAATGTATGCTCAATCGGATTCAGGTCAGGTGATTGACTTGGCCATTGCATAACATTCCACTTATTTGCCTTAAAAAACGCTTTGGTTGCTTTTGCAGTATGCTTCGGGTCATTGTCCATCTGCACTGTGAAGCGCCTTCCAATGAGTTCTGAAGCATTTGCCTGAATATGAGCAGATAATATTGCCCGAAACACTTAAGAATTCATCCTGCTGCTTTTGTCAGCAGTCACATTATCAATAAATACAAGGGAACCAGTTCCATTGGCATCCATACATGCCCACGCCATGACACTACCACCACCATGCTTTACTGATGAGCTGGTAGGTTTTGGATCATGAGCAGTTCCTTTCCTTCTCCATACTCTTTTCTTCCCATCACTCTGGTACAAGTTGATATTTGTCTCATCTGTCCATAGGATGTTGTTCCAGGACTGTAAAGGCTTTTTTAGATGTTGTTTGCAAACTCTAATCTGGTCTTCCTGTTTTATTGCTCACCAATGGTTTACATCTTGTGGTGAACCCTCTATATTCACTCTTGTGAAGTCTTCTCTTGATTGTTGACTTTGACACATATACACCTATCTCCTGGAGAGTGTTCTTGATCTGGGCAACTGTTGTGATGGGGTTCGTGCTATTTAGTACACTAGTAGTGTACTAAATAGCACGAACAGCTTGTAACGTAGAGTGGCAAGTTTAATCTTTCTATGGATAATGGAGAGAAATAAAAGCTCCTCCCTAAGTTCCTGGATGCCAAATCACTGTCCTTAGTATCTCTGTACAGTTTTTTCTATTAGGGTACTAATTAGCAGGAACAGCTTATAATGTACAACACAGATTCTCACAACACAGATTCTCTAATGCCGACGATCTACAGTACTGTGTTGCTCGAACAGTTAGTTGCGTCAGAATACACTAATTTATATCTACTGTTATGTCTATACGTGCTCATTACCGCTGTGTATTTTAGATAGTGAATGAGTCACTCCTGCAGATTTATCCCGATTTGTGTGAAACCTGTGTGCACCCTTCTGTTGAATGTTTTACAATGGATTACACAGAAAAAATAATAAAGTGAATGTCACTGGAACACAAAAAAAATTGACACTTTGGGAATCGAACCCGGTACTCAGCGTGGCAGACCGGAGCCTTCATCGCTAGCCCACAGCACTGCATGGAAGATTCTCAAGTTCATGTGTAAAAGTACTGCAAAGAGCGATTCCTCCCCATTGGTGTTTGTTTATGCCGTTAGGGGAGTCGGACGCTCATTTTGTGCACTGTACATACTGTAAAGTCAATGAGCTACATTATTCCTTTCACACATTAGTTGTGTCTGCATACACAAGTGTTTTAACACATTCATTTGCATCTGTATAAACTATACACACAGGGATTTGGCATCCAGAAACTTAGGGAGGAGCTTTTATCTCTCCCCATTATACTTAATACTACGGGATTTGGACACTCGCATATCCCTAACATCAATAGACCATACTGTATCTGTAACACGTTCATTTGCATCTGTATATGCTGTACTATTTGCACCTGTACTGTATATACTGTTATATACTTTATGACATACTGTAGCATAATGTAGCGTAATGAGATGCACCAGTAAAGTAGTTCTTACGCTGTAGTTCAGTATTGTATTTTAATGGAGACCACGTGCTTGGGCATTGGTGATTTAAAAAAGCGACATCTAGTGGATGATCTTAGGTATTACACTCGAAGGTAACGCCAAACGCTCTGTGTGTCTTCCTACGACTAGGCGCGCCTCCTTGCGCCCAGGTACGCTGCGTATGCCTGATCGCGACTAACGCCTCAGCCAGCCAAGATAACGGAGGACCCGTCTGTATATTTAGTTCCTAAATAATACATCCCAAATGCTTAGGTATTTTTTCTGCTGTTTATTTTGTATCTTGTGCTTTGTGTAAATGTGAATGTGCAAACTGGTATTAGACAATCTGTATTGCTACACGACAATATGGCGGCCATTGGAACGTGTTTTCACTTCTAGTTTGCCTAACTTGCTGCAGACACTCATCTTGATAAGGAGTGCTGAGTGTTTTCTGATACAAGATCCTATCCATATATACCCTGTACATTGTGCATTAGAGTCACCCGGGTTCCATCTTCAGTGGTTTGTTGTATGTTACATCTATATGGTGCGGATACTCCCCTGTATGATTTCATAATAAAAGCTTTTGTTTGCATCTAATTATTGCATTATAGCTTTTATTTTTATTCTATTTTATATTCCCATCTGAGTAATTACGCCATAATGTCTAATCTCGGAGTGGACAACAGAAGATGTAAAGAAACCTTTGTAAGTGTTCCATCATTGTGTTTCGTGCAAACATACAGGTAAGTGATGGCACGGTGGTCACTGACCGTCACCTTCAGGTGGTATAATGGAAGTGGACTATCTGGGCTTATTCTAGTCTACTGCAGAAATAAAAAACTCAGCCTTTATCCTGCTTAAAAAAATTACAAAGCCCATAAATCAAGCTTGGTCGGACAAGACAGTGTCCACATTAATGGTGGCACATCATATAGGCTGAGGATCCATGCTTCTGCTATATATGGCATAACCCTCTTTGTCGAAAAAAACCTTGCCGTCACCATTCACAATGTCCACCATTGCCCTTTCAGAAGGGACACAACTTTGCTTGTTCCACCTACTCCACAGAGCCCAGGACCATCTCCATGACCATGTCATGTTTATCTGGGAGGTTCATGGCCTGAGATGACCACAGAACCACCAGGTAGTTGCCAAGAAGAGAGAGGGGGAGCGCTGTCAATAGCAGCTGGTAAGAGGGGTGGTAAATCCCCTGGTGGATAAATATACAGCAAAAGAAAAGAATTACCAGCGCTGGCTGATCATGTATGATTAATAGGTACTATACATCCGAAAGGCTTAGTGAATTAAAAACCACAGTTATTCCACATGTAAAAACACACAAAAAAATAAAATAAAATAAATAACATTGAGAAATAAATGATTAAAAATTAGAATATGCCAGAGTTGATGATTTAGATGTCCACATGAACTGCTAGTGATGGACATTTCCAGTGACATTTGTCCTCTCCGAGTGTCATTAGCCGTTGATGTGGACATCTAAATCATCAACTCAGGCATATTGTGGCATATTCTAACTTTTAATTTATTTCTCAATTTTTTATTTTTTTTAACATGTGGAATAAATGTGTTTTTTAATTCGCTAATCCTTTCAGATGTATAGTACCTATTAATCATACATGATCAGCCAGCGCTGGTAATTCTTTTCTTTTGCAGTGGCCAAGAAGAACCCAGACTCCCCAGGAACTGGAGAGTCCAAGGATCCACCCCGCATGAGGTAAAGAAGGGACAACCATGGGGTCTGGCTCACCTATTTCCTTCCTAAAAGCTGCTCTTTACCCAGTTTGGTACCTGTGGGATCCCACTCCAATTTCTTGAGAGTCCTTACTAATCCCTTCTGAGCCTACTAGTTCCTTCCTCTTCCAACCACTCCTCCATTTTAAGCTTTTCACCACCTGCTGTGTGAGTCCCATGCAACTACTCCATTCCTAGACTCATTGGTGTAGCAACCCCCTTCTCCCACCCCCACCACACTGCTACACTGCAGTTAAGCTGTGAGACTTGCTGCTAGCAGTACTCACTACTCAGCACACACTCACATCATGATTACACAGCTGTGCCAGAGACACTGTCTCACTGACAACCAGGACGAGACACTCCCAGAAAGGCATGTATGTATGAGTACGGAGAGAGTGGGAGCAGTGGGGCTGCATGACTGACAGCTGAGCCTGTCACATCAGTGAGGTGGATGGGGCATCCTATTCCCAGCCGGTACAGCACACTATTTGTAAGAGCCGGAGCGGTGCTGGGCTACTGGCTGACAGCCTAGCATCTCGGTGCAGCGGCAGAAGTCTGTAAATGATGGGAAATAACATCTGGCCCATGGCTACTGTGAGGAAATGAGAGGTCTGTGACAATATAGCTATGCCTCATTTCTCTGACGTCCTAGTGGATGCTGGGAACTCCGAAAGGACCATGGGGAATAGCGGCTCCGCAGGAGACTCGGCACAACTAAAGAAAGCTTTAAGACTACCTGGTGTGCACTGGCTCCACACTATGACCCTCCTCCAAGCCTCAGTTAGATTTTTGTGCCCGGCCGAGCTGGATGCACACTAGGGGCTCTCCTGAGCTCCTAGAAAAGAAAGTATATTTTAGGTTTTTTATTTTACAGTAAGACCTGCTGGCAGCAGGCTCACTGCAACGAGGGACTAAGGGGAGAAGAAGCGAACCTACCTGCTTGCAGCTAGCTTGGGCTTCTTAGGCTACTGGACACCATTAGCTCCACAGGGATCGACCGCAGGACCCATCCTTGATGTTCGGTCCCGAGGCCGCGCCGCCGTCCCTCTTACAGAACCAGAAGCCAGAAGAGGTCCGGAAAATCGGCGGCAGAAGACTTCAGTCTTCACCAAGGTAGCGCACAGCACTGCAGCTGTGCGCCATTGCTCCTCATGCACACCTCACACTCCGGTCACTGGTGGGTGCAGGGCGCTGGGGGGGGGCACCCTGAGCAGCAATAAAAACACGCTGTCGTTTGGACTCTCCACGGCACCGAGGGTGTTTACCAAGGTAATGGCAGAAATGATGATACTCCTTCGAAAAAAGGGAGTTTTAACTATCCCGTACTTGGACGATCTCCTTATAAAGGCGAGGTCCAAGGAGCAGTTGTTGGTCGGGGTAGCACTATCTCGGGAAGTGCTACAACAGCACGGATGGATTCTAAACATTCCAAAGTCACAGCTGGTTCCTACCACAAGCCTACTGTTCCTGGGGATGGTTCTGGACACAGAACAGAAAAAAGTGTTTCTCCCGATGGAGAAGGCCGAGGAGCTGTCATCTCTGGTCAGAGACCTCCTGAAACCAAAACAGGTATCGGTGCATCACTGCACACGAGTCCTGGGAAAAATGGTAGCTTCCTACGAAGCAATTCCATTCGGCAGGTTTCATGCAAGAATTTATCAGTGGGACCTCTTGGACAAGTGGTCAGGATCGCATCTTCAGATGCATCGGCTGATAACCCTGTCTCCAAGGACCAGGGTATCTCTGTTGTGGTGGCTGCAGACGGCTCATCTTCTAGAGGGCTGCAGATTTGGCATACAGGACTGGGTCCTGGTGACCACGGATGCCAGCCTTCGAGGCTGGGGGGCAGTCACACAGGGAAGAAATTTCCAAGGACTTTGGTCAAGTCAGGAGTCATCCCTACACATAAATATTCTGGAACTGAGGGCCATTTACAATGCCCTAAGTCAGGCAAGGCCCCTGCTTCAAAACCAGCCAGTTCTGATCCAATCAGACAACATCACGGCAGTCGCCCATGTAAATAGTTATAGTTATTGCCTAACTAAAGGGTTATTGTTATGAGCCATCTGTTGAGAGGCTCAGTTATGTTTCATACTGTTAACTGGGTATAGTATCACGAGTTATACGGTGTGATTGGTGTGGCTGGTATGAGTCTTACCCGGGATTCAAAATCCTTCCTTATTGTGTCAGCTCTTCCGGGCACAGTATCCTAACTGAGGCTTGGAGGAGGGTCATAGTGGGAGGAGCCAGTGCACACCAGGTAGTCTAAAAGCTTTCTTTTAGTTGTGCCCGTTCTCCTGCGGAGCCCCTATTCCCCATGGTCCTTTCGGAGTTCCCAGCCTCCACTACGGACTACGAGAAAAAGATTTACTGGTGAGTAAAATCTTATTTTCTTATGTCAAATATGTACTTTTTATCCCTATACATTCAATTCATCTGTTTCCTCATTCTCCATAACATGTCCATTACTGCTCACCCAATATTGTTTAAATCAACCTTAATATTGTTAATATATGCAATTGTGTTATGTAATCTGTTACCCTTTGGATAATGTATTCAAGTTAGACCTAGTTTTCTATTGTTTACTACCACCACAGTGGACACTCAAAGGGTGAGTCATATAAGGTACCATTGTCCCTTTTTGTTTACTCCCTATTGTCCAACAGTGAGCTGACCAGACATGGTTGCTCTCTGGCTGATGTAATCACCTTGATTAGAATATGTATTGTATTACAATGCTGTAAGATCCTTAGACAAAGAAGTCACACACACTCCATGTAATATGAAGCCTCTGGGGGTATAAGTAGAGCTAACCAGAGAGCTGAAAGAGATTCTATGCTCCATGACTAAGAAGTGATGTTCTGTCAGGAGTTTGTGGTGGGAATTGTCATGTGGAATTGGATTACAGAGGTGTGCTGAGCTGTTTATAGCCCATACTGTTCAATAAACCACTGTTGGTTTTTCATTTACCACTGTGCCTGAGTGATTTGGAACCCAGTATCTTCACAGCTACTATCGATGGCGGGTAACTACCTGGCTCTCTGCCTTTGATGGTAAAACTAGTTATCATCAGGTATAAACCATCAATGTTTCCTGATCATCAATAGTTGATGGCCAATCCTACACCAGAGCCTGAGAGACCACAGCCACCACCAGATCCACAATGTGTACCTAGAAGCTTCCACATCTGGCACTTGGTCACCCACCATCAGATCTACCTTCTCCTAGAGAGCCACCTTCACAGCTTTCCACATCTAAGCTGGAACTCTGCAGGTTTCCTTCACCACCAGCTTGGATCTCCTTTGCATCAGCATCCTGGCCAGCCTCAGACAGGTTTTTTGACTCTCTATTTGCTGCAGCTGCTGTATAGTTCCTGTGATTTCCTCCAGCTCATTAACCAGCTGCACCAGCTCCTCATTTCATGTAACTCTCCCAGCTGCTGTAACAGTTTTTTCTCTGACGTCCTAGTGGATGCTGGGGACTCCGTAAGGACCATGGGGAATAGACGGGCTCCGCAGGAGACTGGGCACTCTAAAGAAATATTTAGGACTACCTGGTGTGCACTGGCTCCTCCCCCTATGGCCCTCCTCCAAGCCTCAGTTAGATTTCTGTGCCCGGCTGAGCTGGATGCACACTAGGGGCTCTCCTGAGCTCCTAAAAAGAAAGTATATTTTAGGTTTTTTATTTTCAGTGAGACCTGCTGGCAACAGGCTCACTGCACCGAGGGACTAAGGGGAGAAGAAGCGAACCTACCTAAGTGGTGGTAGCTTGGGCTTCTTAGGCTACTAGACACCATTAGCTCCAGAGGGATCACACACAGGACCCGACCTCGTCGTCCGTTCCCGGAGCCGCGCCACCGTCCCCCTTACAGAGCCAGAAGCAAGAAGGTCCGGAAAAGCGGCGGCTGAAGACTTCTGTCTTCTCCAAGGTAGTGCACAGCACTGCAGCTGTGCGCCATTGCTCCTCATGCACACCACACACTGCGGTCACTGATGGGTGCAGGGCGCTGGGGGGGGGGGGGGCGCCCTGAGCAGCAATATTAACACCTTGGCTGGCAAACTGGCACCATATATAGCCCCAGTGGCTATATGGGTGTATATTAACCCCTGCCAGATATATTAAAATAGCGGGAGAAAGCCTGCCGAAAAAGGGGCGGGGCCATCTCCCTCAGCACACTGGCGCCATTTTCCCTCACAGCTCCGCTGGAAGGATCACTCCCTGGCTCTCCCCTGCAGTCCTGCACTACAGAAAAGGGTTAAAAAAGAGAGGGGGGGCACAAATTAGGCGCAATATAAATATATTATGCAGCTATAAGGGGAAAACACTTTTATAGGTGATATCCCTGTGATATATAGCGCTCTGGTGTGTGCTGGCATACTCTCCCTCTGTCTCCCCAAAGGGCTTTGTGGGGTCCTGTCCACTGTAAGAGCATTCCCTGTGTGTCTGCTGTGTGTCGGTACTGCTGGGTCAACATGTATGAGGAGGACAATGATGTGGAGGCGGAGCAAATGCCTGTGAATGTGATGTCACCCCCTGCGGGGTCGACACCTGTGTGGTTGGACTTATGGAAGGAATTATCTGAAAGTGTCAACTCCTTACACAAAAGGTTTGACGACATAGAACAGCCGGCTACTCAGCTTGTGCCTGTTCCAGCGTCTCAAATGTCATCAGGGGCTTCAAAATGCCCGCTACCTCAGGTGACAGATACAGACGTCGACACGGATACCAACTCCAGTGTCGACGACGATGAGACTAGTGTACCCTCCAATAGGTCCACCCGTTACATGATTGAGGCAATGAAAAATGTTTTACACATTTCTGATAATACCCCAGGTACCACAAAAAAGGGTATTATGTTTGGTGAGAAAAAGCTGCCTGTAGTTTTTCCTGCATCTGAGGAATTAAATGAGGTGTGTGAGGAAGCGTAGACTTCCCCCTATAAGAAATTGATAATTTCTAAATGGTTATTGGCAGCGTACCCTTTCCCGCCAGAGGATAGGTCACGTTGGGAAACACCCCCTAGGGTAGATAAGGTGCTGACACGCATATTAAAGAAGGTGGCACTACCGTCTCCGGATACGGCCGCCCTGAAGGCGCCTGCTGATAGGAAGCAGGAAACTACCCTAAAAGCTATCTACACACACACAGGCATTATATTGCGACCAGCGATTGCATCAGCTTGGATGTGCAGTGCTGCTGCTGCGTGGTCAGATTCCCTGTCGCATAATATTGATACCATGGATAGGGACAATATTTTGCTGACGATTGAGCATATAAAAGATGCAGTCTTATACATGCGTGATGCACAGAGGGATATTTGCCGGCTGGCATCAAAAATAAGCGCTATGTCCATTGCCGCCAGAAGGGGGTTATGGACTCGGCAATGGTCTGGTGATGCCGACTCGAAACGGCACATGGAAGTTTTGCCCTATAAGGGGGTGGAACTGTTTGGGGAGGGTCTTTCGGACCTCGTGTCCACAGCTACTGCTGAGAAATCGACCTTTTTGCCACAGGCTACCCCACAGCAAAAGAAAGCACCGTATTATCAGGTACAGTCCTTTCGGCCCCAGAAAAGCAAGAGGGCTAGAGGCTCATCCTTTCTGCCGAGAGGCAAAGGTAGAGGAAAAAAGCTGCAACACACAGCTAGTTCCCAAGAGCAGAAGTCCTCCCCCGCGTCCGGTAAGTCCACAGTATGACGCTGGGGCTGCTCATGCGGACGCGGGTACGGTGGGGGCCCGTCTCAGGAATTTCAGCGCTCAGTGGGATCTCTCACAAGTGGATCCCTGGGTTTTTCAAGTAATATCTCAGGGGCACAGGCTGGAATTCGAGACGTCTCCCCCCCGCCGTTTCCTAAAATCTGCCTTACCGGCAACTCCCTCTGCCAGGGAGGCGGTGTTGGTGGCTGTTCAAAAAGTGTATTCACAGCAAGTGATTGTCAAGGTACCCCTCCTCAAGCAAGGAAAGGGTTACTATTCCACAATGTTTGTGGTACCGAAACCGGATGGTTCGGTGAGACCCATCTTAAATCTAAAATCCTTGAACACTTATATCAAAAGGTTCAAGTTCAAGATGGAATCGCTTAGGGCGGTTATTGCGAGCCTGGACGAGGGGGATTACATGGTCTCCCTGGACATCAAGGATGCGTACCTGCATGTCCCCATTTACCCTCCTCACCAGGAGTACCTCAGATTTGTGGTACAGGACTGTCACTATCAGTTCCATACGCTGCCGTTTGGGTTGTCCACGGCACCGAGGGTCTTTACCAAGGTAATGGACGAAATGATGATACTCCTTCGCAAGAAAGGAGTTTTAATTATCCCGTACTTGGACGATCTCCTGATAAAGGCGAGGTCCAAGGAACAGTTGGTAGTGGGAGTAGCACTTTCTCGGGAAGTGCTACAACAGCACGGCTGGATTCTCAATATTCCAAAGTCACAGCTGGTCCCGACGACACGTCTTCTGTTCCTGGGAATGATTCTGGACACAGACCAGAAAAGAGTGTTTCTTCCAGTGGAAAAAGCCGAGGAGTTGTCATCTCTAGTCAGAGACCTCCTAAAACCGGGACAGGTGTTAGTACATCAATGCATACGAGTCCTGGGAAAAATGGTGGCTTCGTACGAGGCAATTCCATTCGGAAGGTTCCACGCAAGGACTTTCCAGTGGGACCTGTTGGACAAATGGTCCGGGTCACATCTCCAGATGCAACAGCGGATAACCCTGTCGGCAAGAACCAGGGTGTCGCTGCTGTGGTGGCTGCAGAGTGCTCATCTACTAGAGGGCCGCAGATTCGGAATACAGGACTGGGTCCTGGTGACCACGGATGCCAGCCTTCAGGGCTGGGGTGCAGTCACACAGGGAAGAAATTTCCAAGGACTGTGGTCAAATCAGGAGATTTCGCTTCACATAAATATTCTGGAGCTAAGGGCCATTTACAATGCCCTAAGCCAAGCAAGACCACTGCTTCAGAACCGGCCGGTGCTGATCCAATCAGACAACATCATGGCGGTCGCCCATGTAAACAGACAGGGCAGCACAAGAAGCAGGAGGGCAATGGCAGAAGCCACAAGGATTCTCCGATGGGCAGAGAATCATGTGTTAGCACTGACAGCAGTGTTCATTCCGGGAGTGGATAACTGGGAAGCAGACTTCCTGAGCAGGCACGACCTCCACCCGGGAGAATGAGAACATCATCCAGAAGTCTTCCAAATGCTGATACACCGCTGGGAAAGACTACAGGTGGACATGATGGCGTCCCGCCTCAACAAAAAGCTAAAAAGATATTGCGCCAGGTCAAGGGACCGTCAGGCGATCGCTGTGGGTGTACCAGTCGGTTTATGTGTTTCCTCCTCTGCCTCTCATACCCAAGGTACTGAGAATAATAAGAAGGCGAGGAGTGAAAACTATTCTCGTGGTTCCGGATTGGCCAAGAAGAGCTTGGTACCCGAAACTTCAAGAGATGCTTGCAGAGGACCCTTGGCCTCTGCTGCTCAGACAAGACCTGCTGCAGCAGGGACCCTGTCTGTTCCAAGACTTACCGCGGCTACGTTTGACGGCATGGCGGTTGAACGCCGGATCCTAAAGGAAAAAGGCATTCTGGAGGAAGTCATCCCTACCCTGATCAAGGCCAGGAAGGATGTCAACGCAAAACATTATCACCGCATTTGGCGGAAATATGTTGCTTGGTGTGAGGCCAAGAAGGCCCCAACGGAGGAATTTCAACTGGGTCAATTCCTGCATTTCCTGCAAGCAGCTGTGACATTGGGCCTCAGATTGGGGACCATTAAGGTCCAGATCTCGGCTCTGTCGATTTTCTTCCAGAAAGAACTGGCTTCACTGCCTGAAGTACAGACATTTGTTAAGGGAGTTCTGCATATTCAGCCTCCTTTTGTGCCCCCAGTGGCACCTTGGGATCTCAATGTGGTTTTGGAGTTCCTAAAATCGCATTGGTTTGAGTCACTTAAGACTGTGGATTTGAAATATCTTACGTGGAAAGTGGTCATGCTGTTGGCTCTGGCTTCGGCCAGGCGTGTGTCAGAATTGGCGGCTTTGTCCTGTAAAAGCCCTTATCTGATTTTCCATATGGATAGGGCAGAATTGAGGACTTGTCCTCAGTTCCTCCCGAAGGTGGTATCAGCTTTTCACTTGAACCAACCTATTGTGGTGCCTGCGGCTACTAGGGACTTGGAGGGTTCCAAGTTACTGGATGTAGTCGGGGCCCTGAAAATGTATGTTTCCAGGACGGCTGGAGTCAGGAAAACTGACTCGCTGTTTATTCTATATGCACCCAACAAGCTGGGTGCACCTGCTTCTAAGCAAACTATCGCGCGCTGGTTTTGTAGCACTATTTAGCTGGCGCATTCTGCGGTGGAACTACCGCAGCCTAAATCTGTAAAAGCCCATTCCACAAGGAAGGTGGGCTCTTCTTGGGCGGCTGCCCGAGGGGTCTCGGCTTTACAACTTTGCCGAGCTGCTACTTGGTCAGGGGCAAACACGTTTGCAAAATTCTATAAATTTGATACCCTGGCTGAGGAGGACCTGGAGTTCTCTCATTCAGTGCTGCAGAGTCATCCGCACTCTCCCGCCCGTTTGGGAGCTTTGGTATAATCCCCATGGTCCTTACGGAGTCCCCAGCATCCACTAGGACGTTAGAGAAAATAAGATTTTACTCACCGGTAACTAACATTACATCTGCACTAACATTTTTTGAGACAGGAGCCATTAGAAGAAAACAGACACAGGATGGAAAAAAGAAAATAACAGAGAAAAAGGTGACCGAGCCGAGAATGCAAAGAAGAGAAGGAAAGGATGTGTGAAAAGAACAGATATATTCAAATATGCAAACCCGAGACAAATGACAAATAGATTCTCATCTCATTTTGCAGAAGAAATATGGGTCTTGTATGCCTCAGAGGTCTTCTATTCTATCCAAGGCAGCCATATAGCAATAAACTCAGACCGTCTATCCCCAGCACTCAGTAATATATCTTCCATATTCACATAATAATCCAGTCTGGAGAACCAGGTATGCCACGTGGGAGGATTGGAGGACCTCCACAGAGTGGGAATTACTGCCCGGGCGGCATTGCCAAGGTGTCGTAATAGTGATGTCTTATAGATAGAGAGTGGGGTAGTCGAATGGATCAACAACCAAATGGCCGGGTCAGATGGGACAGGAGCATGAAGGATAGCACTGGAAATGGAAATTACATCACCCCAAAAGTTTTAATAAGGGGACAGGTCCACCAGATGTGTAACAAAGAGCCTAAATCTTTAGGACATCTCCAACAGGCAGGTAAGATAGATGGAGAAATGGCGTGTAGGAGGATAGGGTGTCTGTACCATCTCATCAGGATCTTATATTGCGTTTCTCTGACCTGTATGCATATGGAACTCCCATGGGCTTTAAGAAAAATAGAGTCCCATTCCCTGTCTGAGAGTGAGATGTTCAGATCTCTTTCCCATTTCTGGGTGAAAGGAGGAGGGGCCAAGGAGTCAGATGCATACAGGAGTCTATACAAGGTGGACACCGTGTGTATGGGGTTCTGGGGCGCAATACACATCCTTTCAAATGGAGTCAGCTCCCGGGATGCTTGCCGGTATATATTATCCATATATAGGAAGTGTCGAACCTGTAAGAACTTCCAGAAATCAGCCTGCGGGATCTCCCATTTTGCTGGAATATCTGAAAATTGCTTAACCCCGGATGGTTGAACTAGCTGACCTACTCTGAAAAGTCCCTCCAGCGCCCAGTTTTGGTAATAGACAAGGGAGAGGCCAGGTGGGAAAGCCGGGTTACTCAAAAAGGAAGTTAGGGGGCCAAAGACCGAGGAGAGGGGCGGTCGACGTCTTATCCCTCTCCAAAAGGAGAGCGTAGGAGAAATAGTAGGGTGGGGTTGCGGAAGTTTGGGTAAGGTCGGGAGCCAAGGGAAAATTTCAGGGTATATATTAACATATAGGCCTTCCAAGACCACCCATTGTTTAACCTCCTGGTCCAGTCCAAGACCCTATTCAAGAGGATTGCATTGTAATAGTTTTTAATATCTGGGAGTTGAAATCCACCTTTTTTAGGCGGGCGAGTCAGGACTGATCTATCATTTCTGGGCCTCTTACGGCGCCAAATAAATTGTTGGATCAAGGATCTTACGGTCTGGAACCAGGAATCTGGGATTCGGATTGGTAAGGTCTGGAGGAGATAGAGCAATTTGGGTAATGTGTTCATCTTTACAACATTAATTCTGGCTAGCCATGAAAGATTATGGTGTTGCCATCTGCAGTAGTCATTTCTAATAGCTTGGAGAATAGGGTAGAAGTTCAGGGACAGCAGATGCAATAAATCGCTGGGAAGCTGGACTCCTAGGTACGTGATGTGGGAATCTCTCCATATAAATGGGAAAGTGGATTTCAAAAAAGTTAAAATCGTATGAGGTGTTGAAATATGAAGGGCATAGGATTTGGATGTGTTGACCGGAAAGTGAACGAAAGATGTCCAATTCACACATGAGGTGAGGGAGTGAGTGGGTGGGTTGTGTGACGACTGTCAGCAGATCGTCTGCAAACAGAGCAAGTTTGTATTCCATGTCACCTACTTGAAGCCCCTTAATGCAATCATTCGCTCTAATAGCCCTAGCCAAGGCTTCGATACAAAGAACGAAAATCAGGGGGGACAAGGGACAGCCCTGTCTCATTCCATTACTTATAGTAAAGTCAGAAAGAATCCCATTAACCTGCACTCGAGCCGATGGCCGTGTATAGAGGGATAATATCCTGTGGAGGGCTTGTGGACCCAACCCAATGTGCTCCAGTACCGCCCTCAAAGTCCCAATTGACTCTGTCAAAGGCCTTTTCGGCGTCTGTAGACAGCAACACAGTAGGTGTCCTGCTATTAGAGGCCTGATGTATAAGGTTGAGGATCTTTGTCGTGTTATCTTTCGCTTCACGGCCCGGGACAAAGCCCACCTGATCACTGTGAATAAGTGAGAAACTTGTTCAAGCTTAAGGGCCCTACACACAAAGATTATCTGTCCAATCTGGCTGATTGGAAAGAAAATCTGGCAATGGCTGGGAGCAAATGACAATCAACAATTTGCTCCCAAAATCAAGAAAATGAACAAAAACAGTTCAGATAAATTGGTTTAATGAAACAAACTTAACCAATTTGTCTTAAAGTCCATTTTTGTCTGTTTTCCAATCTTTGAGAGCAAATAGTAAATTGCCATTTGCTCCCAGACATTGCCAGATTGTCTTTCCAATCAGACAGATTGGACAGATAATCTTTTAGTGTGTAGGGCCCTTAAGAGGCATCAATTTCGCAAAAAGTTTGAGATCCACATTAAGCAAAGAAATGGGCCTGTAACTGGAACACACTGAGGGGTCCGTCCCTTGTTTAGGAATCACAGTAATTTGAGCCTCCAGGGACTGACGTGAGAAATGTGTATCAGCTGAGATGGAGTTAAAGGCCTGTAATTATCTAGGGGCGAGAGTCTCTTTAAACGTCTTATAATAAATGGCGGTAAAACCGCCCAGGCCCGGACTTTTACGTAAGGGCGTGGAGGAGAGAACTTGTTCAACCTCAGTTACGGTAAAGGGTGCTTCCAGGGAGTCACAGTCAGAGAGTGACAACTGAGGGAGCGCCACTTTAGCTAAGTATTTCCTGGATCTCAACATATTAGAAAGGGGATCGTGGGTCGGAGAGGGATCACCTAGATTATATAAGGTGATATAATAATTTTTAAAGCACGCTGCTATCTCCGGTGTCTTAAAGCATACGGAGCCCGCGCTATTTTTCATAGAGGGGATAAAAGAGGCCATTCTCTGGGATCTAAGTGTCTGTGCTAACAAGCGTCCTGGCTCATTTCCCCACTTATAGTATTTGCTGTTACATTTACGCAGAGAGGCCTGGGTTTTGTTATTGAGGATTTTCTGGAGGTGCATCCGGGCTTCGAACAGATCCACCAAATCGGAGGGAGACCGGGAGGATTTATGGCGGGCCTCCAAAGAATGGATTTTATGCAACAATGCGGTGGTTAAGGCCAGTCTATTTTTCTTCACAAAAGAGCCTAATTGGATCAATTTATCCCGTATAACACATTTGTGGGCCTCCCAGACCGTAATTTTGGATAATTCCCCTGTATCGTTACAGATAATGCCTTATCTAGTATAGATTTGCAATACTCATCATATAGGAGGGATTCATTAAAGCGCCAGGTCCAAGGGCCGGGGGATCGGGAGGGGACTGAGAGAGACAAGAATACCGGGGCATGGTCTGACCAAGTAATGGAGCCAATGGAGGCGTCCACTATTAAGGGGAGGTGTTTATGGCTTAGAAACAAGTAGTCTAGACGTGAGTAAACCTGATGTGGGTGCGAGAAGAATGAGAAGTCTCTGTCAGCGGTGTGTGTGACCCTCCAAGAGTCAGCAAGTTGAAATTCGTGGAAGACCTTCCTAACCTGTCTATGTTTTCGTTCAGAGAATTTAGGGGCTGGCGGGGAGGTGTCAATGGAGGGGTCCATGGATCAGTTTAAGTCGCCTCCCAAAACAACAATACCTGTCATGAGGGCTTCAAGCCGGGGAAGTTGGGAACGGAAAAAGGACAGTTGGCCCTGATTTGGAGCATAGAGGGCTATGAGAGTGTACGCCTGAGAAAATATATTGCACTGGACCACCAACAATCTCCCAGGAACTAATTTATGGACTGAGACATCAGTCACTTGTAGGGCTTTAGAAAAAAGTATAGCGACCCCCTTGGATTTACTTTCGGGGTTGTTGGAGTAGTAAACGAGGGGGAATCTATGATTTACTAAAGAGGGCCTGTGGGCAGAGATCTTAAAGTGTGTCTCCTGTATCAGAGCCACATCTACTCCGTCTGACCGCAGTGTCCGAAATAAATGGGACCTCTTCTCAGGGATGTTAAGACCTTTGGCGTTGATAGAGGCAAATTTAAGTGTACCTGGGGCAGACATCAAATCGTATCACAGTACAGGATAGCAGGAGACTCGGACAGGTCACTAAAGAAAGTGAGAGACAATACAGAAGAGAAAGAAAGGAAAAAAAGCAGGTCACAGAGAATAGGAACATCAGGAACAAAGAAACACCTGCAATGGGAGAGCTGGTAAGTATGTATACCAGCAACCCCATAGGGCACAATGGCCGTGAGCGGGACCGGGGCAAGGGAGTCACCCCCTCAGGCACTATATATACTATGAACATTTTAAGAAAAAGAACGAAAAAACAAAAGCAAAACATTAGTATTAACCGGCAGTAACAACTAACTGTCTACTAGTATAGTCTCAATACTAAGCTCCAGGTTTGAAGGTGAAGCCGGGGAGAACACGGTGAAACGGGGCAGAAGTGGCACGAGGCCACATAGGATGTGTCTCACCCGGCATGCCACAGCCGGAACATTCAACCCTCTTGCAGAAAACAAGAAGATCCAGTTTGCAGGGCGGTAACAATGTCGTCAGGTAGCAGAGGAGTCCTGGCACACAGGGAGGGTTTTGGAAGCTTTCTTCTGAGAGCTACGTACAACTTGCCATGACGCTCCAGTCCCCGCAGGTTGAGGCGGGTGCAGATCCGGGAGGATGAAGTCCCAATCCGGAATCTTCGGGGGTGGGAGACCGAGACCGGAGCAGAAAGTGGGGAGGTTGGAGGGAGTATGTAGGGTGTGTATCTTTCCCGAAGCGGAGACCTGTAGACTGAAAGGGAAACCCCATCGGTATTTCAGTTGTCGTTTACGGAGTTCCTCCGTAAGGGGATGGAGGGTCTCTCTTTGTTGAAGCGTATGCCAGGAGAGGTCCTGGAAGATGGAAATTGGGTTGCCATTAAAGTCCAGGCCATTCAGGCGGCGCACTCATAATTTCCTCTTTCTGAGAGTAGTAATGCAATCGACATATGACGTCCCGAGGTCGGTCGGAGGAGAGCCCTCTCGGTTTGAGGGCACGGTGAGCCCTGTCAAAGATAATGGCATTAGCTGGGTCCTTACCCAGAACTGTGTTGAATATTTTCGTCAGGGCATCTACTCGGCCTATCTGGGGGACATCTTCGGGAATACCTCTCACCCGGACATTGTTTCTCCTACCTCTATTGTCCAAATCCAACACACGGGTCTGCATCGACCGGATTTCATCTCATTGAGCTTTGATAACATCCGTTAGGGACCCCATAAAGACATCAGCGGAGTCACGATGGTCCTCCAGTGCTGTTACCCTATCCGAGAGCTGCGAGATATCATGTTTGATAGATGCCAACTCTCTACGCATGGTGTCTTGGAGGTCCTGCTTAGTTGGAAGCATTTTCATAAACTTCAAGATGTCTTGAAGAGCAGTATCACTGTGAGCGTGGGGGGCGGGTTGCTCCATCGCTAAAGGGGAGGCAGGAGAGGCGGAATGACAGGAAGAGGGGCTTGAGGGAGAGAGAGCTCCAGAAAGCGTTGCGGGAGTGGGTTGTAGGAATGATCTCATTCCCGGCTGGGTCACGGTCTCCCTAGATTGCGTAGTATTACTTTTCTTTTTTCCAGATCTGACCATGCTGAGAGGACAGATGATTAAACGATAGCATGTGATAGCGAGACTATATGCACGGTGCTGCTCAATACGCTGTGAAGTGCCTCCATACAGCATGGTGACTCCCAGTGGAATGGCACTAGCACGCCATTAATCAGATTTCAGCCATTATGGTAATAAGCACACAGTGGGCATCGGTTTCGGCATCCCCGGAAAGGAGAGGACGGGTGCTGCATATCCGTGTCACCGGCTCCCAGTAGGTGACCCGAGGCACTTTGCAAATTCTGTCAGACCGGTATAAGGGCAGTAGAGTCACAGATATAAGTCCAAGTATATGGGAGAGCCACTAGGGGGAGCTCCAACCCAATACATACACCTCATAAGGCAAATCCACTGTGTAATAGGAGCAGGACCAGCAGTAAATACTAAATGCACAGAAACAGTTCCAGATTCACTGGTGCAAAATATGAGAAAGAAAAAAGCCCTCCAATAGCCCTTCCCCAAGCTGTGGAGCAAAAGGGAAAGGGGGCAGCAGCAGCAGTGGGGTCAGTGAAAAAGGCTCACCCAGTCAGCGGCTCGGCTCCAAGCTGCAGCAGGGTCCTCCAACTGCAGAGGAAAGATGGCCATCCAGAGTGGATTCTGAGGAGGGCAGCTGTAGCTGGCCGTGTTTCCCACGTCTCAGCACACCTCAGGAGCAGGCAGGCCACGGGAACAGTCGGGGATGACCCCAGGATCGAGCGCAGGGACCCTTTGCCGGGTGCCATCGCGGCGTCACGTGCCGCGTCCAGAGATCAGAGCTGGGGCCACCGCCGCTGGGCAAGGCCATCCAGACAGGACGAGGGGGCGGTGGACGGCAGCAGCCACTGCAGAAGACGGTCCCTCAGTGGCTGTGGAAGCGGTAAGCTGCGGAAAGACGTCCGGGGTGGGAGAGGCGCATAAGCCCACCGCGGGCGTCTCCAGCGGGATAGATGGGAAAATTGAGTCCCCGGCCCCCAGGTAGAGAATAGGCCGCAACCTGCAGAGGGGTAGGAGACCCCCCTCCGGCTCCGCGAACCCGGCTCCCGGGGTAGGGGAAGTATGCAGGCACCAAGTGGGGCGGATATGGGTGCAAGATGTTGGGCTGGAGCTACTTTAAAGGGGTCTGCAAGGCTGCTTTGGTGGGAGCTCACCCAAAGCCTGTGTGCTCTCGATGGCAGCCAAGCCACGCCCCCCCACCCCCATTTTTTAATTAGTGGCAACTCCCTGTCACTTTCAGAAAATCAAAAAGAGGGGGACAATCAATATATAAGGAATACATAAGGAACAATAATTAAAATAAAGGAATAAGGGACAATAAATAGCAGGAGTATATAGTAACATATTAATTATTAGATGTGGTGTTTTAGGGAAGAGCCCTGGATATACTTTAACATAGAATTTATTCACCTATGCAGGGAATACATGAGTATGTAACCTATTTGAGGCTAGCATTCAAATAAGTCCACACAGACCATTAGGCATTGGGTAGTAGACACTTTGAGATGAACATCTGAGGTGGGGACACAGATGGAGATCTTCTCAGGTTTGAGGGTCAATGGCATCCTTAATGGGATACCAGTATCCAAAAGGGCTAAAGGAAAATAAGTTTCTTACCTTATTTTTGAAGATTGAACATACATTAGGTAAAAATGTGATTTTGATGCATACCATCATGTGACCCATTGTGTACCCAGAATTCTCCCTTCTGAGCAATAGACTACTTACCTGTTACACTCATTTATTCACAAATCCAAGTGATGATGCCCTGAGATTTAAGAGATAAAATATAACAATAGCCACTTACCTTTCAATGATGGGGAATTAAGATCTCGATGCACACCATGATACATTTTATTAATCAATAGCTCTCATGGGATTCCCTCATTTGAGAAATTGATCACTTACCCGATGTGCCCAAACATTTATGGATTCAATCATCTACCAGGATTCAACGTTTTAGACACATGACATGTGTGAGACAATCAGTGCTGCAGAAGTAAATAGGAGCCTTGGAGAGGACGATGTGATGCGCGATCACATGCTCACACACCCGTCCGCGATTGGCTTTCCTTTCCTTTATAGTCATTCTAGGTAGAGCAATCGGGTTTGTCCTGACGAAGCTGGTGTGAAACGTGCACGTCGAGTGGCATTTCAAAGCAGCATTGATATGCCTGCTTAATTCACTGTGAAAAATGTTTACATTTAATCTAATGATGTAAAGAATTGTGTAACAATACGACCAGAAATATCCAAATGAATGACAACCAATCTAGTTTATCTATGGTGTCACGATCCGGGTATCTGGACGCCATTACTTACCCTTCAGATGCCTCCTAAGGCTGGCTCAGCGTTCCAGGACCGGATCCCGCTGTTCCTGAGTTTCCACATGCAGAATGTCAGAGTGGTGATTTCATCAGCCGCGGCCTCCGCTGTGCCCGCGTGGTTAAATGTGCGCTTGTCAGTCTGGCATCTCCCGTCTCCTGTGGCCGGCGTCGCCATTACTGTTTCAATTCTCACATGGATTACAAACCAAACTTCCCTCCAAGTGTCTGCATGGGCGCAGCCATCTTGGATTTTGTCATCTGATCATTTCCACCAATCTGCTGTCTGTATTGTTGATTTGCATAATTGCCTAGCCAACCCCTTCCTTGCTGCAGGTATAAGTAAGCTGTGCCTGAGCAAGGAAGGCGTCAGTGCTTTGGTAGTCTAACCTAGTTCCAGTTTGTCTCTCTCCTGTGGTTGTCTTCCAGGTTCCAGCTCCTGTCTCCAGACTTCTGCTATAGAGACCCGCACCAGCATTCCATCTGCGGTGTAGCCTGACTCTCCGATCCATTCTGGACTCGCCTGTTTCCAGCTACAACAATCACCTGCTTCCAGCCCAGCTTCCAGCAGTGTACAGCTTCTCTTAAAGGGCCGGTGTCCTTTTCTGCAGTTTACCACTCTCCACCGGTATTATTATTTCACCGCTCTCAAACAATCACCTGCTTCCAGCCCAGCTTCCAGCAGTGTACAGCTTCTCTTAAAGGGCCGGTGTCCTTTTCTGCAGTTTACCACTCTCCACCGGTATTATTTCACCGCTCTCAAACTCCAAACTTCATTATTATTTCATCGCTCTCAAGTCAATCACCTGCTTCCAGCCCAGCTTCCAGCAGTGTACAGCTTCTCTTAAAGGGCCGGTGTCCTTTCTGCAGTTTACCACTCTCCACCGGTATTATTATTTCATCGCTCTCAAGTTCGTTTATTATTTAACTGGTCCCAGCCAGTATCCACTCCGTACCAACAACAGTCTGGTTCCAGCCAGTATCCACAGCAGCCGTTTTATCTTCAGCAGCCCAGCCTTTCCTGGAACACCAGCTGGTACGATCCTGGGTTCTCTCCATTGCTACAGTCAGGCCTGGTAAGGACTTTCCAACTAGAAGACTATAAGAACTGTCTCACACTACCAGTGCCTGTGGCCCTTGCCACCCTGTAGTACCCAGGAATTGTATTTATCCTCTGTTGACTTTTATGTTTCCTTTTACTGCTGCTGTGTTACGGAGTTTGTCATAATAAACATCATTGACTTTTATCCTGGTTGTCGTGGTCACGCCTTCGGGCAGTTATTCTACATGTTACTTACATGTCTAGGGGTCTGATACAACCTCCCAGGTTCCGTTACATCTCAGCCCCTACAACTGAGGCTGCCTCCCGTCAGCTCAGGCCCTCAGTTGTGACATATGGGATGTAAAGTGAGACAATACTTGAAGATTGGTTAGCACATACGCACCTCAGGTTATCCGCGATATATAGTAAACTTCATGTGGTGGAACTAGCACAGCACAGCATATCTGTGATTTAATGGCTCCTTGAGAACATTTCCTATGATAGGCTTTCTCAGAAATACGGAGTCTCACATATGAGTGTAATTGAATCAATGTAATATGTGATATCAGGGCTGTAGCTAGGTGTGTGCGGAGGGGGCACCGCACATAGCACTGCAGGGTAGGGGGTGCTGTTGGTGGCACTTGTCAATTATCTGCTTTAATTACTTTTACTTGCAGCTTCCCCTCTTTTTGAAGTCCAGCATCTCCTGACTGCACCTGTCTCCTACCTTGTCGCCTTCTGTCGCTAACACCTAAACAACATTCATAAACTCAACTTCAGATTTCTTTGTTATTCAGTCACACTATCCTTTATTACATTTCAAAATGCTGACATACCCGGAATTCAAACCCACTGCCTGTGGCACTGCAGTCAGACAGTTTATTCATTGAGCTATCTGCTCTTGCATAGAAAGGTAGATAATTCTAAGATAGAGAATTCTATTTGAAGCTTACCTTGTACTTTGTGAAAAATGATCAGCATTGCGGCTGAGCAGATCTATGTGGTGTGTGGCTGCAAGAGATTGCATGTGTGGCTGCACACTACATAGATCTGCTCAATTGCAATGCTGATTATGTTTTTATAAACTTACAGTAGCTTCGTATAGTGTACATAGTTTTTATGCAGGATCAAATAGCTCAATGAGTAGGGTGTTTGATTCGAATTCAACAGGTTATAGGTTTGAATCCTGGGTATGGCAGTATATTGAAATGTGTTAATTAATAAAGGGTATTGTAACTGAATAACAACAAGCTTTCTCTGTCTATTATATATATAATGTGGAAAGGATGTCATAGCATTGTCATGCCCCTTTCCAACGAGTCATGCGCCTTATGTCCCAATTGGAAAAATGTAAGGGGGGGCACCAATTCTCTCTCTGGCACAGAGCACCAAAAAGTCTAGTTACAGCTCTGCGTGATATACAGTAGCGGATCTTGCCACGGGCAAGCAGGACTTTTGCCCGGGGCGCCGCCTTCTGGAGGGCACCGTCGCCGTCCGGAGGGCGCCGCACCATGGCAAGATCCGCTGCTGATGTGCCGTCCGCCCCCCACCGTGAAGGGAACTAGACACGTAGCGTCTAGTTTCCCTTCGTGGAGAGGACGTTTACTGTGCGGTGCGCGATGACGTCATCGCGTACCGCACAGCAAAGGTCCTCTCCATGAAGGGAACTAGACATGAAGCTTCTAGTTTCCCTTCATGGAGAGAACCTTTGCTATGTGGTGCGCGATGACGTCATCGCGCACCGCACATAATTTCATCGGTGCTACTACTGTACAGGGGGCGTAAGTGACAATGCCCCCTGTATGAAGCCACGCCCCCATCGCCTGCCCGGGGCGCACAAAACCCTTGAGCCGGCCCTGGTGATATACCTGTGTTAGCTGCTCTATATGCATATTAATTGGCATGAGACCTAACCAATATATGTATTACTGCCTCCTTCATTAATATTCCATATCACGGAATTTAATGACTATATAGTGTCAGAAATATAAGTAAGATCACATGCGATATAGCATGCCATAAGGACACATATCACATGGGGATGTAATTGCATTTACTTAAATTAATTACCCTGTACAAACATTCCTGCAGCAGCACCTAATCACGTATCTCAGCGGCTCATGTAATGGTGTATGTGTAACCACGTATGTGCACATTAGCAACTTTATGCACGTATTCCCCATAACAGGATTTTACAAGTGTACGCTGCTGATTATTTGAGCATATTAACAACATCTACAGCAGGAATAGATGTAATTATAGGGTACAGAAGGGGACATCATTTCTCTGTCAAGTAACACCAGCACAAAATATATCATATCTACAATACCTAAAGGGACGATTAAATTAATTCTACTCTATTACATGCTCCTTTAGAAAGGGAAAAGTCCAAGCCACATAAAACTAGAATAGTGTGGCAGCATCTGATAACAGCACAGTAACATTGTATGATGCAATAAATTACAGCACGGCTCCCCTCAATTAGCCTTTAGCTACAGGCTTTATATGTTATACA
Source organism: Pseudophryne corroboree (assembly GCF_028390025.1). Lineage (NCBI taxonomy): Eukaryota > Metazoa > Chordata > Amphibia > Anura > Myobatrachidae > Pseudophryne > Pseudophryne corroboree. The sequence continues at coordinate 3,084,392 of NW_026967494.1, forward strand.
TACCTGCTATTGTGTTCACACTATGGAGTATATGCAATTGCGGTCAAATTTCGGCTGGAATTCGACCGTTTTTAAATTCGACACAATTCGACAGTCACATACTCTCCCGCCGGGACCCGAATTCAACATATTCAATAAAAAACGGATTCGACAGTCCCGCTGTCGAAAAACGGACCAATTGACGGATAGTGTGCGTCCTGGATTCGACTTTTTGGAATGCTCAAAAATGTTTAAAAAACTCAGAAAAAAATTGCGTGGGGTCCCTCCTCCTAAGCATAACCAGCCTTGGGCTCTTTGAGCCGGTCATGGTTGTAAAAATATGGGGTGAAAATTGACAAGGGATCCCCCGTATTTTTAGAACCAGCACCGGGCTCTGCGTCTGGTCCTGGTGCAAAAAATATGGGGGACAAAAGATATAGGGGTCCCCCGTATTTTTAACACCAGCACCGGGCTCCACTAGCTGAAGAGATAATGCCACAGCCGGGGGACACTTTTATATCGGTCCCTGCGGCCGTGGCATTAAATCCCCATCTAGTCACCACTGGCCAGAGTACCCTGGAAGAGTGGGGACCCCTTAAATCAAGGGGTCCCCCCTCCAGCCACTCAAGGGCCAGGGGTGAAGCCTATATAGAGGTGAAATCAATCTGACCACAGTGCACCTGATTTGAGGGTCAGAACAGGACTGACATTACACAGAAAAGTCAGTACACATACTAGCAGTCAGTCACATGTTAAGGCATTAGACATTGTCATATAAGAATACAACCTCCATAATAACTTATACATAAGTAGGAAAATTGTACTTCTGTTTAACTGGTTCTTTTTCAACATAACATGCTGAAAACACAGTAATATACAGGTCTCATATGCAATAGGTACTAAAAATTAACAGTGCACACTAAGAAGTAGAAGGAATTTTTAGTACTGTATACCCTGCCTCCAGGGAGCGGGATACAGGGAGACTCACCACACTTCCATATCCAAGCAAAGATGCTCGTAAGACGCTGAGTGGATTCAGACGCTACTGGTGTACACTGCCCCTCTTGGTAACTGATAACGGACACGGATGCTCACCAACGGACACGGACGCTGAGCGACTCCACGTGCATGCAGACACTAAAGGCCTGCGACTCGGTCTGGGCGGGTTTACATCCAGTGTACACAACTGCAGCGTCTAAGCTGCGACCGAGTACCCTCGTGGTAGCGTCTGAGCCGGAAGTGAGGTCATTCAGTTCATGAAACTAGAGACACGCGGGAAATGGCCATGAACTCGGAGGAGGGACGGCCAGGAGAGCGTCTGAAACCCCCTGTTGACTTAAACTCCCAGGATCGCGGCCTCACCTAGTCCTGGCGCCTATGATCCCCAGAGCTTAGCGCTGTCACACTCGAGATGTTCGGCGCATCAACACACTGTTTGCAGTCTCCACCAAATCAGTGTAGCTGTGTCCGTGTCCCCTCTAGTAAGAGGAAGCCCATAGACTCACCGTCTCCCCATGCTCCGGCCACAGCCTGGTAACGTCTGCTGGACCTGCTAGAACATCCGACATAGACGCCCGTCGAGACAGCACTGTACCGCGAAGGTAAGCGTTGTTGCGACCCGGTGGGGAGTTGTTGGAGCGACTCTTTCTAATATGCGTTTAAGACGCTGTTAAGAGAAGTCGCTCAAAAACCAAAACAGTAAGTCTATAAAAATTTAAAGTAATGAAAACTTGAGGCTGCTTTCACAGCAGCCCTGTGACCATGCGGCTCCTGCCGCACCAAGCAAAAAACTGATCTGACTGAGTCAGTGGGCGCGACTATATAGTGGAGGCCCCAATGCATCCTGGGAGGCCAGAAAGCTTGTGACCGTGTTGGTGCCATTTTCGCTGTCGCTCGACAATATCCCAATGTTATCCTGTGGATAATCCTGTGGACCCAGCCAGAGAAATAATATGTATAGCATAAAGGAGGATAATAACATCAGGGAGGGGGGGTTAGAAAGTCTTAATAGGTCAGATAGAGAAAGTAGAGAGGAAAGCTGTATTAAGCATGATGGGGAGGAAAGGGAGGGAGTAGAATAACCTTCAGTAGGGGTAAGTCTAGAAAGGCTCTTGTAAATATAGATAAGATACCACTAAAACAAACGGGCAATGGAGAGGCTAAGCTAAGATGTATGCTTGTGAATGCAAGAAGCCTATCGGGTAAAATGGGGGAATTGGAATAGCTTGTATCAAAGTCTCAGTATGATATTATAGGCATTACGGAAACATGGTGGGACAACTCTCACGACTGGGATGTGAATTTGGAGGGATAGTCTCTTTTCAGGAGGGACAGGGCTACCAAAAAGGGAGGAGGGGTATGTCTCTTTGTTACACCATCTCTAAAACCAAACTTAATAGAGGGTATTTTCGGGGAGGCTGGAGATAACGTGGAGTCGCTATGGGTTGGGATCACAAGTGGGGGCACAGAGGTGAAGAAACTAGTCATTGGCACGTGCTACAAGTAACCAGATATTAGTGTACATGACGAGGAACAACTCTTACACCAAATTGAAAAAGCTGCGGGAATGGGGGACATCCTAGTGTTAGGGGATTTTAACTATCCTGATATAAATTGGAGTAACGATTCATGTGTAAAAACTAGGAGCAGCATGTTCTTAAATTCATTAAAGGATCAATAGTTAACTTAATTAGTCGAGGACCCAACTAGAGGTAAAACTATTCTGGACCTAGTTATTACCAATAATGTGGACATTATATCAAACACTAAAGTTGGGGAGACCTTGGAAAACAGTGATCACTATATGATCACATTCGACATCAGTTTCAAGAAACATAGCTATAAGGGAACAACTAAAACATTTAACCTTAGAAAAGCTAATTTCAATATGCTGAGACAGGCACTAAACGAGATTGACTGGGAAGTTTTGTTTCATGGTAAAGACACAATGGAAATGTGGGATGCTTTAAAAGGGTTGCTTGATAGCAATATTCACAAATTCATTCCCATGAGCATATTCACAAATTCATTCCCATGAGCAGTAAAGACAGGAGTACTAAAAACAAACCAATGTGGCTTAATAAGGGGGTCAAAGCAGCAATGGCTAAAAAGAGGCGTGCTTTCAAAACATTTCAATCTAATGGAGGAGTCATTCCAGCATTACAAGCAATAAAAAAATGCAAAAAAGTAATAATCGCAGCAAAAATTGTAAACGAAAAGCAAATCGCTATAGAGTAAAAGCAATCCTAAAAAGTTTTATAAATACATAAACAGTAAAAGGTTAAAGAAGGAGAACGTAGGCCCATTAAAAGATGAATTGGGAGCTTTGATAAACGATGATAAAATAAAAGCGGAAATACTGAACAATTTTTTTCCTCAGTATTCACTAGGGAGGATCAGTCGGAGAAAGTAGTGCATAAAGATAGTGAAGGTAATGACTCTTGGCTGGATACTTGTATCCTTGAGAGACTAAGCAAAATAAAGATTAATAAATCACCAGGCCCAGATGGTTTTCATCCGAGGGTTATTACAGAGCTTAGGTCATAACTAGCAAAACCCCTATACTTGATTTTCCACAGTTCAATCAGATCAGGCAAGGTACCTAAGGATTGGCGCATAGCGGAGGTAGTGCCTTTATTTAAAAAAGGAGCTAAAAATAATCCTGGTAATTATAGACCAGTTATCTTAACCTCTATAGTGGGCAAATTATTGGAAAGTATTTTGAGGGATAGCATAGAGGATTATCTGCAGGTTAATAAGATTATTAGCAAAAGTCAGCCTGGGTTTGTAAGGGACAGATCATGTCAAACTAACTTAATTAGTTTCTACGAGGAAGTGAGCGAGAATCTTGATCAGGGAAAAGCAGTGGATGTGGTGTATTTAGATTTTGAAAAGGCCTTTGAAACAGTGCCTCACAGGAGACTGATCATCAAATTAAGGGAACTTGGTCTAGGATATACTATTTGTACATGGATAGGTAATTGGCTGGATAACAGAGCACAATGAGTAGCGGTCATCAGGATGTTCTCCAGCTCGGCACTAGTAGTCAGCAGAATACCACAAGGGTCCGTACTTGGCCCGCTACTGTTCAATATATTTATCAACAATCTAGAAATAGTCCTGGAAAGCACAGTGTCAATCTTTGTGGATGATTCTAAGCTGTGTAAGGTAATTAATTCAGATAGCGATGTGGAGTCTCTACAAAATGACTTATTTAAACTTGAAGCCTGGGCGTCTAAATGGGGAATGAGGTTCAATATTGAAAAATGCTAAATTATGCATTTTGGGACAAAAAACACAATATTGTGTTCAATTTTGGGCACCATATTATAAAAAAGATAAGAGAACTAGAAAGGGTTCAAAGGCGGGCTACTAAATTGATTAAAGAGTACGCAGCGACTAAGAGGTGACATTAATATCTTCAAATATGTAAAGGGTCAGCACAAGGAGCTAGCAGCGGATTTGTTTATTAAAAGAACTTTGTATAGGACACGTGGGCACTTGCTGAGGCTAGAGGAGAGAAAATTCCGTATACAAAGTAGGAAAGGGTTCTTCACGGTAAGGGCAATAAAAATTTGGAACTTCCTCCCGGAGAAGATAGTAATGGCAGACTCTGTAAATGTATTTAAAAACCGATTAGACAAATTTCTAACTGGAAAGGGTATCCAGGGTTATAGCATTTAACACAGTGACATTAATCTGGGAGTGGTAAGAATCATTGTTGTCAACTGGTACCAAGACATTACATCAGCAGGTACATTATAATATGATCAGCTGATCACAGAATACAGGTTAAACCCGATGGGCATTTTGCCTCTTTTCAACCTCACTAATTATGTAACTATGTAACTATTACCTTATATAGGAGTTTAACTGTATTCAGACGCATAGCAAAAGAAACAACAGTAATAATTATTAGACTCATATGCATCCGGCACTTATTCAACTATTCATACTCAAAAGGTAGATAGAGACTTAGTGCTGTATTACCTGGCTCCGTAGAGTGTGATACAAGGAGACTCACCCTGCTTCCAGGACCGATCAATACGTTCGCAAACGCTGAGTGGATCCAGATGCTAATAGTGTACACACTCGCCCCGTGAACCTACAGTGAACACAGACGCCCAAGAGAACACTGCCGCACCAGTCACACAGCCGCCTATGCTGCGACTGGGTCCTTTTAGATACACAGTGTCTCAGACGGAAGCCGGAAAACCATTCATGGCAGGAGACTCTGAGGAAACTGGTCATGAACCAGGGGAGGGGCAGCCGGGGGAGAGTCTGACTCTCCACTGCTGACATCAATCCCAGGGATCGTAGCCTCATACTACCTCTGGAGCCTATGATCCCAAAGGCCTAGTACTATGATCATAGGCCTAGCCTATGATCCTGAAGGCCTAGCTACCACCCTAGGTGGCAGCCACATCAGTGACTGTTTGGTAGTCGCCACCAAAACAGTGCAGCTGTGTCCATGTTCCCCCTCTAAGCAGAACTGATGCCTTACCTTCTCCCCATGCTCCGGCCACAGCCGGGTAACTTCTGCTGGACTTGCTAGTATATCCGACACAGACTCCCGCCAAAAAGTCACTGTACACGTGGGTAAGCATCGTCACGACTCGGCGGGGAATTGTTGGAGCGACTCTTTCTAAGGTGCGTGTAAGATGCTTTTTAGAGAGATCACTCAAGAAAAAGACTATAAAAATAAAATAAGAATGCTTATAGCTGCTAAAAACCAGAAGCCCTCTTGACCATAGTCTCGCTCCTGCCACACCAAACAAAAAACTGATTTGCCTGAGCCAGGAGGTGGAGATATATGGATGGGCCCACTGCATGCTGGGAGGCCAAAAGCTTTGACCATTTGGTGCAAATCTGCTGTCGCATCATCATATTCCAATGTTATCCTGTAGATAACCTGTGGACCCTGCAGGAGAAACAACTGTTGCAGCAGCTGGGAGTTATGTAAATGAGGAGCTGGTGCAGCTGGTTAATAAGCTGAAGGAAATCACAGGATCTATACAGCAGCTGCAGCAAATAAAGAGTCAAAAGTTATCATAATGCTGATTCCATGGACCTGTGTGAGGTTGGCCAGGATGCTGATGCAATGAGTTCCAGCTTAGATGTGGAGAGGTGGCTCTGTAGGAGAAGGTAGATCTGAGGACGGGTAACAAAGTGCCAGATGTGGCAGCTTCTAGGTACACTTTGTGGATCTGGTGGTGGCTGTGGTCTCTCAGGGTCTGGTCTAGGATTGGCCATCATCCATTGATTATCAGGAATCATTGATTGTCTATACCCGATATATAGTTTTACCATCAAAGGCAGACAGCCAGGTAGTTACCCGCCATCGATAGTAGCTGTGAAGATACTGGGTTCCAAATCACTGAGGCACAGTGGTAGATGAAAATCCAACAGTGGTTTATTGAACAGAATGGGTTATAAACAGCTCAGCACACCTCTGTAATCCAATTCCACATGACAATGCCCACCACAAACTCCTGACAGAACATCACTTCTTAGTCAAGGAGCATAGAATCTCTTTCAGCTCTCTGCTTATATCTACTTATACCCCCCAGAAGCTTCATATTACATGGGGTGTGTGTGACTTCTTTCTCTAAGAATCTTACAGCATTGGAATACAATACATATCAAGGTGATTACATCAGCCAGAGAGCAACCATGTCTGGTCAGCTCACTGTTGGACAATAGGGAGTAAACAAAAAGGGACAATGGTACCTTATATGACTCACCCTTTGAGTGTCCACTGTGGTGGTAGTAAACAATAGAAAATTAGGTCTAACATGAATACATTATCCAAAGGGTAACAGATAACGTAACACAATTGGATATATTAACAATATTAAGGTTGATTTAAACACAATATTGGGTGAGCAGTAATGGACATGTTATGGAAAATGAGCAAACAGATAAATTGAATGTATAGGGATATGGGGATAAAAATAAGAATTTACTTACCGATAATTCTATTTCTCGTAGTCCGTAGTGGATGCTGGGGACTCCGTAAGGACCATGGGGAATAGCGGCTCCGCAGGAGACTGGGCACAAAAGTAAAAGCTTTAGGACTACCTGGTGTGCACTGGCTCCTCCCCCTATGACCCTCCTCCAAGCCTCAGTTAGGATACTGTGCCCGGACGAGCATACACAATAAGGAAGGATTTTGAATCCCGGGTAAGACTCATACCAGCCACACCAATCACACCGTATAACTTGTGATCTAAACCCAGTTAACAGCATGATAACAGAGGAGCCTCTAGAAAAGATGGCTCACTACAGCAATAACCCAATTTTTGGTAACAATAACTATGTACCAGTATTGCAGACAATCCGCACTTGGGATGGGCGCCCAGCATCCACTACGGACTACGAGAAATAGAATTATCGGTAAGTAAATTCTTATTTTCTCTGACGTCCTAGTGGATGCTGGGGACTCCGTAAGGACCATGGGGATTATACCAAAGCTCCCAAATGGGCGGGAGAGTGCGGATGACTCTGCAGCACCAAATGAGAGAACTCCAGGTCCTCCTCAGCCAGGGTATCAAATTTGTAGAATTTTACAAACGTATTTGCTCCTGACCAAGTAGCTGCTCGGCAAAGTTGTAAAGCCGAGACCCCTCGGGCAGCCGCCCAAGATGAGCCCACCTTCCTTGTGGAGTGGGCATTTACAGATTTTTGGCTGTGGCAGGCCTGCCACAGAATGTGCAAGCTGAATTGTACTACAAATCCAACGAGCAATAGTCTGCTTAGAAGCAGGAGCACCCAGCTTGTTGGGTGCATACAGGATAAACAGCGAGTCAGATTTTCTGACTCCAGCCGTCCTGGAAACATATTTTCAGGGCCCTGACAACGTCTAGCAACTTGGAGTCCTCCAAATCCCTAGTAGCCGCAAGCACCACAATAGGTTGGTTCAGGTGAAACGCTGTCCTCAATTCCGCCCTGTCCGAATGGAAGATCAGATAAGGGCTTTCACAGGATAAAGCCGCCAATTCTGACACGTGCCTGGCCCAGGCCCGGGCCAACAGCATGACCACTTTCCATGAGATATTTTAACTCCACAGATTTAAGTGGTTCAAACCAATGTGACTTTTGGAACCCCAAAACTACATTGAGATCCCAAGGTGCCACTGGAGGCACAAAAGGAGGCTGTATATACAGTACCCCTTTTACAAACGTCTGAACTTCAGGTACTGAAGCTAGTTCTTTTTGGAAGAAAATTGACAGGGCCGAAATTTGAAAACTTAATGGACCCAAATTTCAGGCCCATAGTCACTCCTGCTTGCAGGAAATGTAGGAATCGACCCAGTTGAAATTCCTCCGTCGGGCCTTACTAGCCTGCACCACGCAACATATTTTCGCCAAATGCGGTGATAATGTTTTGCGGTTACATTCTTCCTGGCTTTGATCAGGATAGGGATGACTTCATCCGGAATGCCTTTTTCCTTCAGGATCCGGCGTTCAACCGCCATGCCGTCAAACGCAGCCGCGGTAAGTCTTGGAACAGACAGGGTCCTTGCTGGAGCAGGTCCCTTCTTAGAGGTAGAGGCCACGGATCCTCCTCTTGAAGTTCCGGTTACCAAGTCCTTCTTGGCCAATCCGGAGCCACGAATATAGTGCTTACTCCTCTCCATCTTATCAATCTCAGTACCTTGGGTATGAGAGGCAGAGGAGGGAACACATACACTGACCGGTACACCCACGGTGTTACCAGAGCGTCTACAGCTATTGCCTGAGGGTCCCTTGACCTGGCGCAATACCTGCCGAGTTTTTCCCAACGGTTTATAATCATGTGGAAGACTTCTGGGTGAAGTCCCCACTCTCCCGGGTGGAGGTCGTGTCTGCTGAGGAAGTCTGCTTCCCAGTTGTCCACTCCCGGAATGACTACTGCTGACAGTGCTATCACATGATTTTCCACCCAGCGAAGAATCCTTGCAGCTTCTGCCATTGCCCTCCTGCTTCTTGTGCCACCCTGTCTGTTTACGTGGGTGACTGCCGTGATGTTGTCCGACTGGATCAACACCGACTGACCTTGAAGCAGAGGTCTTGCTAAGCTTAGAGCATTGTAAATGGCCCTTAGCTTCAGGATATTTATGTGAAGTGATGTCTCCAGGCTTGACCATAAGCCCTGGAAATTCCTTCCCTGTGTGACTGCTCCCCAGCCTCGCAGGCTGGCATCCGTGGTCACCAGGACCCAGTCCTGAATGCCGAATCTGCGGCCCTCTAGAAGATGAGCACTCTGCAACCACCACAGGAGGGACACCTTTGTCCTTGGTGACAGGGTTATCCGCTGATGCATCTGAAGATGCGACCCGGACCATTTGTCCAGCAGGTCCCACTGGAAAGTTCTTGCGTGGAAACTGCCGAATGGGATCGCTTCGTAGGAAGCCACCATTTCTCCCAGAACCCTTCATTGATGTACTGAGACTTGGCTCGGTTATAGGAGGTTCCCGACTAGCTCGGATAACTCCCTGACTTTCTCCTCCGGGAGAAACACCTTTTTCTGGACTGTGTCCAGGATCATCCCTAGGAACAGAAGACGAGTCGTCGGAATCAGCTGCGATTTTGGAATATTGAGAATCTAAACGTGCTGCCGCAACACTACCTGAGATAGTGCTACACCGACCTCCAACTGTTCCCTGGATCATACCCTTATCAGGGGATCGTCCAAGTAAGGGATAACTAAAATTCCCTTCTTTCGAAGGAGTATCATCATTTCGGCCCTTACCTTGGTAAAGACCCGGGGTGCCGTGGACCAGCCCTACGGCAGCGTCTGAAACTGATAGTGACAGTTCTGTACCACAAACCTGAGGTACCCTTGGTGAGAAGGGTAATTTTGGGCATGAAGGTAAGCATCCTTGATGTCACGAGACATCATGTAGTCCCCTTCTTCCAGGTTCGCAATCACTGCTCTGAGTGACTCAATCTTGAATTTGAACCTCCGTATGTAAGTGTTCAAGATTTTAGATTTAGAATCGGTCTCACCGAGCCGTCCGGCTTCGGTACCACACAGTGTGGAATAATACCCCATTCCCTGTTGCAGGAGGGGTACCTTGATTATCACCTGCTGGGAATACAGCTTGTGAATGGCTTCCAAAACTGCCTCCCTGTCAGAGGGAGACGTCGGTAAAGCCGACTTTAGGAAACGGCGAGGGGGAGACGTCTCGAATTCCAATTTGTACCCCTGAGATATCACCTGAAGGATCCAGGGGTCTACTTGCGAGTGAGCCCACTGCGCGCTGAAATTCATTGAGACGGGCCCCCACCGTGCCTGAGCTTGTAAAGCCCTAGCGTCATACTGAGGGCTTGGCAGAGGCGGAAGAGGGCTTCTGTTCCTGGGAACTGGCTGATTTCTGCAGCCTTTTTCCTCTCCTTCTGTCACGGGGCAGAAATGAGGAGCCTTTGCCCGCTTGCCAACGAAGGACTGCGCCTGATAATACGGCGTCTTATTTTGAGAGGCGACCTGGGGTACAAACGTGGATTTCCCAGCTGTTGCCGTGGCCACCAGGTCTGAAAGACCGACCCCAAATGACTCCTCCCTTTATAAGGCAATACTTCCAAATGCCGTTTGGAATCCGCATCACCTGACCACTGTCGTGTCCATAACCCTCTACTGGCAGAAATGGACAACGCACTTATACTTGATGCCAGTCGGCAAATATTCCGCAGTGCATCATGCATATATAGAAATGCATCTTTTAAATGCTCTATAGGCAATAATATACTGTCCCTATCTAGGATATCAATATTTTCAGTCAGGGAATCCGACCACGCCAACCCAGCACTGCACATCCAGGCTGAGGCGATTGCCGGTCGCAGTATAACACCAGTATGTGTGTAAATACATTTTAGGATACCCTCCTGCTTTCTATCAGCAGGATCCTTAAGGGCGGCCATCTCAGGAGAGGGTAGAGCCCTTGTTCTTACAAGCATGTGAGCGCCTTATCCCCCCTAGGGGGTGTCTCCCAACGCACCCTAACCTCTGGCGGGAAAGGATATACTGCCAATAACTTTTTAGAAATTATCAGTTGTTATCGGGGGAAACCCACGCATCATCACACACCTCATTTAATTTCTCAGATTCAGGAAAACTACAGGTAGTTTTTCCTCACCGAACATAATACCCCTTTTTGGTGGTACTCGTATTATCAGACATGTGTAAAACATTTTTCATTGCCTCAATCATGTAACGTGTGGCCCTACTGGAAATCACGTTTGTCTCTTCACCGTCGACACAGGAGTCAGTATCCGTGTTGGCGTCTGTATCTGCCATCTGAGGTAACGGGCGCTTTAGAGCCCCTGACGGCCCATGAGACGTCTGGACAGGCACAAGCTGAGTAGCCGGCTGTCTCATGTCAACCACTGTCTTTATACAGAGCTGACACTGTCAACAGTTCATCCACTCAGGTGTCGACCCCATAGGGGGTGACATCACTATTACAGACACTCTGCTCCGTCTCCACATCATTTTTCTCCTCATACATGTCGACACAAACGTACCGACACACAGCACACACACAGGGAATGCTCTGATAGAGGACAGGACCCCACTAGCCCTTTGGGGAGACAGAGGGAGAGTTTGCCAGCACACACCAGAGCGCTATATATATATATATATATATATATATATATATATATATATATATATATATATATATATATAGGGATAACCTTATATAAGTGTTTTTCCCCTTATAGCTGCTGTATTTTTAATACTGCGCCTAATTAGTGCCCCCCTCTCTTTTTTAACCCTTTCTGTAGTGCAGGGGAGAGCCAGGGAGCTTCCCTCCAACGGAGCTGTGAGGGAAAATGGCGCCAGTGTGCTGAGGAGATAGGCTCCGCCCCCTTCTCGGCGGCCTTTCTCCCGCTTTTTTAAGGAAAACTGGCAGGGGTTAAATGCATCCATATAGCCCAGGAACTATATGTGATGTCTTTTTTGCCATCTAAGGTGTTTTTATTGCGTCTCAGGGCGCCCCCCCCCAGCGCCCTGCACCCTCAGTGACCGGAGTGTGAAGTGTGCCGAGAGCAATGGCGCACAGCTGCGGTGCTGTGCGCTACCTTATTGAAGACAGGATGTCTTCTGCCGCCGATTTCTGGACCTCTTCAGTCTTCTGGCTCTGTAAGGGGGCCGGCGGCGCGGCTCTGGGACCCATCCATGGCTGGGCCTGTGATCGTCCCTCTGGAGCTAATGTCCAGTAGCCAAGAAGCCCAATCCACTCTGCACGCAGGTGAGTTCGCTTCTTCTCCCCTTAGTCCCTCGATGCAGTGAGCCTGTTGCCAGCAGGACTTACTGAGAATAAAAAACCTAATTTAAACTTTTACACTAAGCAGCTCAGGAGAGCCACCTAGTGTGCACCCTTCTCGTTCGGGCACAAAAATCTAACTAACTGAGGCTTGGAGGAGGGTCATAGGGGGAGGAGCCAGTGCACACCAGGTAGTCCTAAAGCTTTTACTTTTGTGCCCAGTCTCCTGCGGAGCCGCTATTCCCCATGGTCCTTACGGAGTCCCCAGCATCCACTAGGACGTCAGAGAAAAGTACATATTTGACATGAGAAATGAGGCATAGCTATATTGTCACAGACCTCTCATTTCCTCACAGTAGCCATGGGCCAGATGTTATTTCCCATCATTTACAGACTTCTGCAGCTCTTACAAATACTGTGCTGCTCCAGCTCGGAATGGGATGCCCCATCCACCTCACTGACGTGACAGGCTCAGCTGTCAGTCATGCAGCCCCACTGCGCCCACTCTCTCCGTACTCATACATACATGCCTTTCTGGGAGTGTCTCATCCTGGTTGTCAGTAAGACAGTGTCTCTGGCACAGCTGTGTAATCATGATGTGAGTGTGTGTGTGTGTGCTGGGTAGTGAGTAGTGCTAGCAGCAAGTCTCACAGCTTAACTGCAGTATAGCAGTGTGGTGGGGGTGGGGAGAAGGGGGTTGCTACACCAATGAGTCAAGGAATGGAGTGGTTGGATGGGACTCACACAGCAGGTGGTGAAAAGCTTAAAAAGGAGGAGTGGTTGGAAGGGGAAGGAACTAGTAGGTTCAGAAGGGATTAGTGAGGGTAAGGGCTCTCAAGGGAAATTGGAGTGGGAGCCCACAGGTACCAAACTGGGTAAAGAGCAGCTTTTAGGAAGGAAATTGGTGAGCTAGTCCCTGTGGTTGACACTTCTCTGCCTCATGTGGGGTGGATCCTTGGACTCTCCAGTTCCTCAGGAGGCTGTGGATTCTTCTTGCCCACTACCTGGTGGTTCTGTGGTCATCTCAGGCCATGAACCTCCCAGATGCCAGGCCTCCAGATAAACATGAAATGGTCATGGAGGTGGTCCTGGGCTCTGTAGAGGAGGAGGTGGAAAAAGCAAAGGAAAGTTGTGTCCCTTCTGAAGGGGCAATGGTGGACATTGTGAATGGTGAAGGGAAGGTTTTTGTGGGTGAAGAGGGAGTTATGCCATATATACCAGAAGCATGGGTCCTCAGCCTATATGATGTGCCACCATTAATGTGGCTTCTGTCTTGTCCGACCAAGCTTGATTTATGGGCTTTGTCATTTTTTTAAGCAGGATAAAGGCTGAGTTTTTTATTTCTGCAGTAGACTAGAATAAGCCCAGACATTCCCACTTCCATTATACCACCTGAATGTGACGGTCAGTGACCACCGTGCCATCACTTACCTGTATGCTTACACGAAACAGAATGATGGAACACTTACACGGTTTCTTTACATCTTCTGGGGTCCACTCCGAGATTAGACATTATGGCGTAATTACTCAGACGGGAATATAAAACAGAATAAAAATAAAAGCTTTAATGTAATAATTAGATGCAAACAAAAGCTTTTATTATGAAATCATACAGAGGAGTATCCGCACCATATAGATGTAACATACAACAAACCACTGCAGATGGAACCCGGGTGACTCTAATGCACATGGTAATGTACAGGGTATATATGGATAGGATCTTGTATCAGAAAACACTCAGCACTCCTTATCAAGATGAGTGTCAGCAACAAGTTAGGCAAACTAGAAGTGAAAACACGTTCCAATGGCCGCCATACTGTCGTGTAGCAATACAGATTGTGCAAACTGGTATTAGACACTCACATTTATACAAAGCACAAGATACAAAATAAACAGCAGAAAAAAGACCTAAGCCTTTGGGATGTATTATTTAGGAAGTAAAATAGGATTTTGGTACCTACCGGTAAATCCTTTTCTCTTAGTCCGTAGAGGATGCTGGGGATTCCAAAAGGACCATGGGGTATAGACGGATCCGCAGGAGCTTGGGCACACTGTAAAGACTTAAACTTGGTGTGAACTGGCTCCTCCGTCTATGACCCTCCTCCAGACCTCAGTTAGAAAACTGTGCCCAGGAGAGATGGACAATTTCGAGGAAAGAATTTCTTGTTATAAACACGGTGAGTGTCATACCATCTCACACCTCAAACACACCGTAGAACGTGGCACTCAGTAGAATACCAGTCAACGGCATGAACAAAACCCAGCCACATGCTGAGAGAATATGTAACAACCCGTGTGTCCACAGAAACAAAAATAGGACCCTGCATGCTATGTCATGAACAACGGTAGCAAACACCAGATAGAAAAGACACCGCCAGGGTGTAACCAAAAAGCAATAACTGTAGACACAGTACGCACTGGGACGGGCGCCCAGCATCCTCTACGGACCAAGAGAAAAGGATTTACCAGTAGGTACCAAAATCCTATTTTCTCATACGTCCTAGAGGATGCTGGGGATTTCAAAAGGACCATGGGGTTTATACCAAAGCTCCAAAACGGGCGGGAGAGTGCGGACGACTCTGCAGCACCGAATGAGCAAACATAAGGTCCTCAACAATCCGGGTATCAAACTTGTAAAGCATTGCAAAAACTTTTGACCCAGACCAAGAATCCGCTCGGCAAAGTTGAACCGCCGAGACTCCTCGGGCATTCGCCCAAGAAAATCCCATCTTCCCAAAAGAAGGAACCTCCACCGACTTCGGTGACGGCAAAGCAGCCGTAGAACAAAC